>NC_056749.1:326206841-326326841 GCF_019279795.1 Protopterus annectens | reverse complement strand
GGATGATCCATGTACAAAGGGGTATTTCAAGGTGACTGACATTAGCAGGCTAGCTAAACTAGGTCAATGGGGAGTGTAGAGTGTGTGTGTGAATGGGCCATAATCCATTCCTCTGGAAACACACACACACAACACTCACTCACACACAACTTTACATTTGACAGGACTGTGTATATGACTGCTAGATGAATAATGACGTGTACTGTCATGTTACACAGTTATCACAAGCACCACAGGCACTATATTGCTGAGGGCTACCAGAAGCAAAAATCTACAGTAATAGACATTGGCACATCATGTGATATTGGCCAATTGGATGTGCGGTGGGTGGGACAGGCCTCACTGTCTGTTTCTGTCTTCCCCACATCTTTGTGTATGTTTGATCTATTATAGTGTGTTGTCCTTGGATATATGTGTGTATTCCTATCCGATGTGTATGCAAAGCATGACTGGTGTGCAATGTGGTGTGTGTGCATAGACATCTGCAACTGACAGATATGTATAGTCCACTGTTGTTGCCAGACATGGGTTTCATTTCTGTTAAGTTTGGGAGCATGCCCAGTATGGCCCTCCTGTATTTTGTTGTCAGACATGGGCTTCATTTCTGTAAGTGTGGGAGCATGCCCAGTATGACCTTCTGTACTGAATGTGTGAATCCATTCCAGGTAGGTTGTACTCCAGTGCAGGTATTTGTGTTCTACACCTACAGCTAGCAACCTGTTTCTGCAGGATATGGAGTCACAATGGGCAAAGAATAGTGGGATACTGTAACTAATTGTGTCTGTGCTGCTTCTGCTACATGGTTTTGGTGTTGGCAGAGATATTCAGGCATATGTACTATTTTACACTGTGATGTATTATGTCATCAACTACTGACAGATATACTTATTTGCTTGCAGTCATTTCCTGGGGAATACAAGATGAAAGAAGCTGTGTCCAGTATTGTGGTCTGTAGCTCACATATTCTTGCACAATCATGCCATTCTGGAGGGGGAGCTGCAGACACTTGCTGATGGGTCTGTGTAAATGGTCCAGCACCTTGGTACTGTGGTGGCTAAGGATCCCATACTTGTACATCTGTCGATGTGACAGAATGGCCATATCCTGCTGTGGCCATACCTCTCAGCTGTACGGATTCACACAGATTACCCAGAGGCAGGGATTATATATCTGGTCATTTTCCTTCACATTGTGGTTTATGAGCAGGTTTGTAGCCACCCATTCCTGGGTTTGCAGGCAGGGATAGTATGGGCTCACAGAGTTTCAGACTTCACACCCTCCATGGCATCCATGCTTCTACCCCCCCCCCTCTGTTATTCTATCTTCTTCCTGACATTATGCGAGCAATATCTGATAAGTATCCCTATAGTTATCACTTCATCCCAGCAGTATTTAGGGGTTGGTCCACAGTTCACGCAGTAGGACATGGTGGACATGCTACTGGGACTTGTCGACATGACCTTGCATTTGTGTTCTGTGGACTGTGTTATGTTATTTGGGACTCCATGAGATAACATACATTGGCAGTATGGGTGAGACATAGGCCTTTGACAGAGGGCTGTAGGGCATTTGGTAGTGATGCAGGCCATCTGTAGCAGGCCAGTGCATTCTGTTACTCCTACAGTCCCAGGCTACAAGCCACTGGATTCTCCTGGGGTGATGGGGTAGGTGTGCAAGGGGTTAATGGCAATAGTTTCTGTTCTTATTAATCCATTGGTGTGGATGTTGACAGAGTGCTGCTTGCAGCTAGGGACACTCCTGCATGGGACACCTCTTCAGCATGCTGCATTCTGTGGGTATTCGCATACAGAAGTGGGGTCATATTGTACTCATTCCCAACAACAGGGATATGACCTGTGATGAACCTGTGGCTGTTGGTGAGGTGAGCTGAGTGCATGTGTGCTATGGAACCTTCTTCCAGCTGACTCACAGATATATGTGGGGCATTTCTCCTTATGCTGGCTTGTGCAGGGACATCAGCAGTTTCTCAGTACTTCATAACTGTGCCTTGTGTGGTCTGCCAGTGTTTGGCCAGACTACATCAGTATTCCATACTACACAGACAACTAATGTGCTGCTAGCCTGTATGTACAATTCCAAAGGTGTGCCCATTTGACAGTTACATTTTATACACTCTCTGTCTAGAGTACTTCCACCTGTGTACTGTGTGTATGTCTGGGCCCACATTCATACCATGTCCATCTTTCAGATGGTGTCAGATATTACATCTGAATAATTAGTATGGATTACTGCTGGATTGGGTCTTGCTGGGATGTATTGTATTTGGCACTGCAGTTGTTAGAACTTGGCCCTGTCATCAACAGTACTGGCCATAGGCTACTGGGACACAACCCTCCATGCCTACATGCTGACCACTTTCACACAATATACAACACACAACATTCTAACACACAGAGCCCTGCATGTTGTACACGTGCAACAATCTATCCTGCTAATTTGGCCAGCTCAGGTAATCTGTGCTCCACTGTTATTATATCCACACGTACATGTTACTACATTTCTACGTAGGATTGTGAGGAGGGGGGCACACCTGACAACTGTAAACATTTGCTATGACTGTACTGGTATTTCAGGTACTCTTTTGGCTTCCATTTCATTCTGTATTCTGACCTATCAGTGTAGTACAGATCTTAGGTTTTATTGATTTACATTTCAGTTTCAGACATATTACCCTTCAGAGCCAACATCCAACTGCCTGACCTGTTGTAGTCTGTCTGTGTAGGTCTGGAGGGGGGCTGTTCTCCATTGCCATCAATCACAGGCCTTAGCACAGCCTTTCTTTGTGGTCATCTACACCTGTCCTGCTGGCTGAGACTGTTGTTGGGTATATGAGCCTCACTGACATGCATGTGTGTGTCTTATGGGCACACTTTTGGCCCACCACATGTCCTGCAGTAGGATTTGTCACCTTGTCTAGTATTGCCTACTATGTTGACACCAGTATTTGTTATGGATTTCATGCTGCCCATATAGGTGTCTACTATCTGCTGCCATCCCATTCAGCCACCCGATTCCCTTGCATGCTCACATCCATACCATAGATACAAGTACCAGAACATGCTACTCCATTCAGCAATTGAGAGGGAGAGTGACTTACCTTGTGGCTGTACCAGTATTGAGGATGGTGCTGGAGGTCTGATTATGTCGGATGCGCATAGTACACTCCCTATACATGGTTAAGCACAGGTAGTGTCATGTTTGGCATCCCTTTTACTGTATGTGTGAGTCAGAGAGAGGTGTCATTCCCTGGGTTCCTACCATGCCAGTGTATATGCTATGCATTGCCTCTATGCCAAGGCTAGGGCATACTGGACATGCCTCCTTCTGCCTACAGGGGCAGGCTTAGGTTGTTCCTCCTTTGAGTCAGTCTGTGCCTGTGCTGGCCTTGGCAATGGTGGGGGGCTGTGTGGCCCTGCCCCATGCTGTTCCTGCTGCAGCTGTTTCCGCAGGATCATATTGTGTAGCATGGCACATACAATGACAATTTAGGTACATGTAGCTGGAGAGTACTGCAAGGCTCCACTGGATATATCCAGCCACCGGAAACATAACCTGAGCATCCCAAACACATGTTCTATTATGATTCTGGTTTGTGTGTGTGCCTCATTATGGAGTTCTTGTTAGGGTGTGTGTGCGTTTCTGATGGGTGTCATCAGCCCTGGCTCCAGTGCATAACCAGCATCCCCCACTAGGTGGCCATATGGGATGTCCCTACTGGCAAATCTCTGGTACAGCTACATCATATGCCAGATGTGGGAGTCGTGATAGCTTCCAGGGCTGCCAGCACACACATTCATTATAATGCCCAGGGCATCGCACATGACCTGGCAGTTGATGGAGGGGAAGCCCTTGCAGTTTCTGTAGACCCTACCCCGCTCACCGGGTGGTGCTTTGATGTGTATGTGCATGCAGTCTATAGCACCCACTACTTCAGAGTATTCTCTTATTTGGTAGAAGAGACGCATATTGCTGGTCAACGCCTCATGGTTGTGGAAATATATGTTCTCACCGGCATGTGCTGACATGGCATCCAGGAACTGGTGGAGTACCCTGGATGCTGATGCCTGTGAGATCCCCATGATATCCCCAGTTGGGCTTTGGAAGGTACCTTTGGCTAGTATTCTTAAGCCTACACATACCTTAGTATCCACTGGGATGGGTTCCCCTCTGTTGGTTCTGTGTATGAGGCGTGGCCGGCACAGCTCAGCAGTTTGCTGTAGGAGGTCCCTGTCCACCCTATAGCACTCCATTATCTCCAGCTCATGTAGCCCCTGGTAGATTACCCTGAGTCTGTGCACTCTTCTCCTTCTCTTCAATGTGGGTTGGTCATCAGCATTCTCATCCACACCACCCTCAGCCTCTTTCACATATTGATTTATGAGAGCAAAAGCAGCCCCTATCATTTTGTTGCTTTTGTTAGGTAAACTTTCCCCATTTGTGTACACCGGTGGTGTAGAGTTTGTGAGAAAAAAACAGAGGGGAAAGGTGTTTGCATAGTTTATAGTAGTGTGCTGGGCTGGGCTGGGCTGCTGCCTGTGTAATTGGCAGTTTCTGATACATTTCACCTGCCAGCTATGCTAGTTCTCCTTAGATTACTTTCCGACTGCTGTTTTCCCTTCCCATTGCCTTTCTGTTTAAGCCCCAAGGTGTGCCGCGCAAACACAGTGCTCAGATATGAACGGAGCTACTATTTCCTGTTTTTTTTTTGTTTTGTTTAAAAGCCGATGCACGATGTGCACACCCGTTTAGGCAATGTAGATACTGCTAGGCAGTTTCAGACACACCACCTTCCTTAGCTCTGCTAAGCTAAGGGCAATCCCAAGCCACAGAGCTCCAAGAAGCTTGCAGTATGCCTAACACACACCCTATGATGTCAGCTAACTCTTAGGCTTGCACCATGGTATTCCTGCACTTACATGGCTGGGTGCTGGCTAGCAATGAGGGGAAATCTGTGATTCAATATCATTCCCCTCATTTGTATAGAACTGACTGCTAATGCATAGTTACAAGTCTAACACTGAGCCTTCCCCCTTAGCAACCACTATTCAGTGGCCATGTTGCCTTCTGCCAGCCATTGAGTATAATGGCAAAATTGTGATTTTGGCTAGAATGCTTTTTTCAAGTTTCATTTCTTTTTTTTTGGGTGGGATCCTGTTTGCACGCTGCTGCTGCCCTATGCTTAAACGGCTGAAATCGGCCAAAAAAAATTAAAGTTATTTTTTGTTATTTTGACACTATTTTCCATGCCAATGGCCATATATTTGGCCATTGGCATGCCTTCCACATTATATAGCCCTTTATTTAGAGCTGTCATGGGTCCGTTTTGTAGTTTGCAGAAATGTACTCGGTTACTAACCAAGTACATTTCTGCAGGTTACACTAACCCTGCACGGACTGCCGGCTTCCTGGATCACTAATTCTACTTATTTGCATGGTTTTCACCTGCAAATGGGGTAATTAGCGTACAGGAGCTGTATTCGTGCAGGAATAGTGCAGGAGCGCTCGTGCACGTCCCGGGAGCTTGTTCCTGGATCTCTCTGCGGCCATATTGCCTCCAGCAGCTCTTGCACTATTTATGCACACCGTGCAGAGCTTGCTGAATCCTGAGGAGGGTTTCTTTATGGACTAACCCTTATTTTTTACCTAAAGTGGCATCTGAAATTAACATCAACCAGTCCAGCCATTTACCAGTTTTCTTTCAGAATTTTCCCAATAAAAGGGAGTAAATATTACACCTTTCTGATGTGCACAGACAACTATGTTTTTACCTTCATAGGACAACATTTAGAAAATCAGACCAGCTTTGTGTGTTTTTCTCTGCAAATTGCATAGGCCATTCAGTTTCTAAAGTAACCCTAACCAAATGGATCACGACTTGTATTTCATGGATTTACTCTCAGAAAAACATTTTATATAGCCCACCTAATCATGAAGGGATTCACATCTAGATCAGGGGAGGTCATCGTGCCTCTTTACTCATCCCTCATCAGGCCCATAATTGAGTACAATGCCCCTTTTGGGATGTACCATACTAGACACCTGCAGCAACTGGAAAGACCCCAAAAGTACCTCACCAGGAGGATCAAAGGGCTCAAAGAGATGCCATATGCTGCCCGGTTAAAGAAACTCCAGCTCTACTCAGTGGCATACCACCTGCTCAGAGGCGATCTGTGCCTGACGTATAAAGCCATGTCCAACCCGGAATTAATGGACATGCTGCACCTCAGAAAATCCAAATCCCATCGAGCTACGCGCTCGAGAGACTTGAACCTCAGCACTGAAATAAATAGGACATGCTGGAGGGACAGATTCATAACCCAGAGGCTCCCTTCACTCTGGAATAAAATCCCAGTCCAGGTTAGGCAGAGTCCCTCATTGACTCTCTTCAAGAGGAATCTTGATGAGTGGATGGGAGATCGTAGGTTTACCCCGGGTGTCACTTCTGTGTCACTGTTAGACAGAGGCACAGTATACTAACCTCGAAAAAGGGCATAGCAAAATTCATTTAAAATGGTTGGCGAAAGCCAAACACACTCTGGCTAGGCTTATAAATGCCCTAGGGCAGATAGCCTAGTATGAACCTATGAACCTATAAGGTATGACATTACCTAAACCTCCCTGAGCTCATTCAACCAGATCCATGGCTACTTCATCTGCCTTTTGGTCAAGAACATTGATTGATGATATTTATGCTGCAGCTACATCATCCAAAACTCATACCTTTGTCTCACATTACAAACTGGATATCATTTCTAGAAATAGAGCCACCTTTGGTTAGGCAGCACTCTGGAATATCCTTCCATTAGGGCCACCAAAGATCAATGTAACTGGGGACTCTGTCCAATATGTTGAGGAAGAATAAAAAGGACAACATAAGATTTAAAAGTTATGTACTCACCATAACTAGTCATTTGTGTTGTCCATTTTTATTCTTCCTCAACTTCTCTCCCATCCATCCCCATCCTTTTTTCTGGAGAGACCTATTGGACTGCATTTGGAACCTACAGTTCCAGGCTTGAGCCCTGCCTTTTCTATCAACCTATACCTGTCTCTGTTTAACTATAGGGATATATGACAATAAACTTGATCTGAGGCAATTAGGATATAGTAGGGCATTATAGGTTAGAGGGAGGACCTTGAGAGCTGGATTCAAAGTCTGGTATATGCGGCAAGTCAGATTTGAGGATTGGATCTGAACCCATATGTTGAAGAAGAATGAAAATGGAAAACACAGATGCCTAGTTATGGTGAGTACATAATTTATAATTATCCATGTAATCATCTTGGAACAATCGTAAAACCCTTGTCAAATGCTAAAATAATGATGTCATGTAGTCCTATCTCTCTGTAATTCTTGGCCGATACTAAAGCTTGAGAGCTTTTACTGGCTCGAGGCTAACCCCTATCCCATGGTGCCTCACGGCAATTCCCCAGATCACGTTTGCCGCAAAAGCTTTGAGGTTGTCTCCTTACTGGCTCATTGGTTAAATAGAAGATTTTTTGATAAATCTTGTTATATTTTGTCCTTTTTCTTCACTTTCTACCTTTAATAGCTGTTAGTTATTACCTGTGTGATTGTTATTGAGTGCTTGATCCCCTATTCCACCTTTTTAGGATTGTATGGCCCGTTTTAGTTAGAGGGCCGTAGTTGCCCATTTAAATTAGAGGGCCTTTCCTCCCTGAGTGCTAGTCTTTAAAAAAAAACAAACAAAAAAACTTTGCTTCTCTTGTCAGCATGTCTAAAGAGAAAGACAGAGAACATAAGAAACACCGCCCGTAGGGATTCAAGAAATGTGACAAGTGTTCACAAAAAATGTCATTGACTGACAGTCACACTAGCTGTGTGTACTGTTTGGGAGACGCTCACATACAAGTAACCTGTACTTTTTGGCATGCCTTTAGTACTAGGGTTCTTAATGAGAGGAAAAAAGAAGTTATATACTCACCATAACATTCTGTCTGAGTAGTTGTACTTCATTTGTCTTCAACTTGTGGGAATACGGATCCGTATTGGATTTGAGCCAGCAAAGATTACTAGCATCAGCTCCGAGCTCCAGACTCCTCCCCTTACCCATAATACACCTCCGCCTGCCTTCCATCCTCAGATTGAGTTTGCTGAACTTACACTTATAACCCGAACTGATAACATACTTGTGACCTATACTTACAGCTCGTAGGCTGAACATGCACCAAAGGTCCGGGGGAAGGAGGGAGGGACGGTTGAAGACAAATGAAGTACAGCTACTCAGATGGAACATTATGGTGAGTACATAACTTCTTAAACTGAAGTAGTTTGCTTCATTTGATCTTCAACCTGTGGGACAGAATCCCCAGCTACTAAACTCCTGGGTGGCCCTCATGGAAGGATATTCCGGAGCACCGAGGAGGCAAAGGATGATCTCCTTCTGTATGTCAAATCCAATTTATAATGGGAGATAAACGTATGAGATGAGGACCAAGCAGCTGCAGAGCAAATGTCATCCGAAGACACTCTAGACCAGAAAGCTGCAGATGTAGCCATGGACCTAGTGGAATGAGCTTTAACCTGACCTGGAGGAGACATGCCTTTGTCCTTATAGACCTGCAGGGTGCATGAAAAAATTAATCTAGCTATTGTGACCTTGGAAATAGGTTTGCCCAAAAAGGGTCTATAGAACGAACTAAACAATTGATCAAATTTACGAAAATTTTTTGTCCTGTGTAAATAGAATCATAACTGTCTATAAACATCCAACGTGTGTAGTTTGTATTCCATCCTGTTGGTAAAATTGGGAAAGAACACAGGCAAATTTATAGTCTGATTGATATTGACTGGTGATGTCACCTTAGAAAGAAAAGATGGATTGGTTCGAAGGGAAACTCTATCTTTATGAAAAATCATGTACAGGAATTTTATGGACAAGGCCTGTAATTCCAAAACCCTTCTAGAAGAGGTAATCGCGACCAGAAAAGCTGTTTTCCACTATAGAAATTTTAGATCGTCAGTAGCGGCAGGCTTGAAAGGTGGGGTGAACAGAGCTTGGAGAACCATAGTAAGGCCCCACGGGGGGGCAGGATCTTTGACCGGGGGGGCATAATAAAAAAGTGCCTTGATAAAGGCTTTACACAGTCGAGAAGATGCCAAGGATGTAGAATTCTCGCCCACATGAAAATGAGAAATGGCAGCCAACTGAACTTTGACAGTAGAAGAACTGGCACCATGCTGGAAGATGTCAGCTAGAAAATCAAGAATGGCGGAAACAGGTGCCATGAAAGGATCTAAACTCCTCTGAGAGGCCCAGAAAGAAAACCGTTTCCACTTGCTGCAATAAACCTTTTTGGTTGACGACTTATAAGCAGCCACCAAAATGGACTTAACTGAGGAGGAAAGTCCAGGAGTCCTAGCAATCACAGGAACTGGAGCAACCAAGCCGTGAGCTTCAGGCTGTCCAGACTCAGATGAGGCACCCCTGATGGGTGTGAAATCAGATCCCCAATGGGATCTAGGATCCAAGGTGGAGCCAGAAGGTGAGACCAAAGGAAGGGAAACCATACCTGGCTAGGCCAGAATGGGGCAATGAGGATCACCTTGCTCCCCAGTCGACAGGCTTTCTGCAGAAACCTTGGGATGAGAGGAACTGGTGGGTAAGCATACAGAAGACTGGGAGGCCAAGCATGAACTAGTGGTTCTCTGGGGGACTCCCCCAGCGGGGGGTTCAGAGCAAATAACTTGCCGCACTTCATGTTGGAAGGAGATGCGAAGAGATCGCAGCAAGGTTGACCCCACATGCTGAAGATCTGTTCCACTACTAACGAATTTAGAGACCACTCGTAAGGTATCAGAATGGTCCAACTTAGCCTGTCCTCTAGAATGTTGGACCGTCCCAAATGTGCATTGCGATAAGAAAGTGACCAGTGGAGATCACCCATTGCCACACTCTCATGGCCTCGCGACAAAGGGGATAAGATCTGGTCCCTCCCTGTTTGTCAATGTACCAAACTACCGACATGTCTGATAGAATAGCAATTGTCCCCCGAGGAAGAAAGGCATGAAGGGCCTGCATTGCTAGAAGGAATGCCCTCATCTCTAGGACACTGATATGCAAGCTGGTCTCTATGGAGGACCACAGGACTTGGAGTGTCCTACCCGAACAATGACCCCCCACCTGAGTTGGTAGGCATCCGTGTTCACTGTGGTTTGGGCAGGGGCTGGAACAAAGGGTTGTCCCTCCAAAATGCCTGGAGAGCTCATCCACCATATGAGGGATGACCGGCACACTTGACTTAGGTGGATAGGATAGGATAGTGGTAAATCCAACAGGGAACACTGAACCACCAAAGTCCATTGAAAAATCCGCATGTGTAGCTGAGCACATGGAAGGAGAGTTATGGTCACAGCCATCGAGCCTAGGGCTCTCAACACTGATTCTGCTGTCTGGAGGTGAGAATGGTAAATTAGGGAGACATGCATCCTGAGGTTTTGAACTCTCTCCGAGGTCAGGACCACTTTGCCCTGGTGTGTGCCTATCCTGGCACCAATGTAGTCTATCACCTGTACAGGCTCTAGTAGAGATTTGGATGTGTTGATTGTAATACCCAAACTCAGGGCAAGTGTCAGAAGTTAGTCCCTGGTTTGGGAAAGTAGACGCCTGGTGGGTGCAGTGAGGAGCCAATCATCCAGGGACGGATAGACCTGAATCTCCTGAAGCCTCAGGTGAGCTGCTACCACCATCACTTTGGTAACCACCCTGCGGGTGGTGGTGAGACCAAAGGGTAGGGCTCGAAATTGATAAAGATTGGCCCCTAGCTGGAAGCAGAGGAACCTACTGGAGCTTCTGTGCATTTTAACGATTTAACGAGATCTAACGAGCACATCCAGTCGCTCTCTTGCAGGTACAGCATGATGGACTGTAGTGTGACCATCCAGAACTTTTCTTTGGCAACTGACAGGTTCAGGGTAGAGAGGTTCAGAATGGGCCTTAAGTCCCCCATTTTCTTTGGCACCAAAAAGAACCTGGAGTAGAAGCCCAACCTGGACTGATCTGGGGGGACAATTTTGATGGCTTGTTTTCCTAGCAGCTTGGAAATTTCCTGTGCTGCTGCCTTCCTTTGCATGGGTGGAACATCCGGGAGGCATTTGGGAGATATGGGGGAATCCACAAAGGGGATAGAATATCCTCTGGATATGATTTGAAGCACCCAGTGGTTCATTGTTATGAACTCCCATGCTGCTGGGTGCAAGGACAATCATCCCCCGACTGCCTCCAGAGTAGAGCAGTCGGGCAACCCCTCAGGGTTGCTGCCCAGGTCTGTCTGAGAAGAGTTCTCGAGACTCAACATTTTGCAGACCCCCTCGGCCTCTGGAAGAAGAGCCCTGAGTGTCCCGGGAATACTGAGACTTCCAAGAACCACATCTTCTTTTGCCCTCTCTGGTTCTGGGAAAAGGACCTTTGAGGGTTAGAGAAGCGGATCTCGATGGCAGACAGTGTCTTCCCATCCTTCTCACTTTAGACTAGTGTCTCTTTGATGGTCTTACCGAAAATAGTCGAGCCGTCATAAGGGGCATTGGCAAAGGATGGCTTAAAGGGTTCGGTAAATTGGCACAACCTGAGCCAGGCATTACACCTCATAGACATGCCAAACCCAACCTCCCTAGCCACTCCTTCCATAGCATGGGAGAGGAGTCACATGGATGTATTAGATACTTCACTCAGAGTGGCCATTTTCACGGAGAATGAAGCCTTGTCCTCCTGCAACATGGACTTGGATGGAGACTCCTCCAGCTCCTTCACCAGGTCACATTGGAGTCTCGTGACATGAACCAAGTAGTTCAACTCCCGTATTGAAAAAGTAGCTGAAGTATACACCCGTTTCCCTAGGTGGGCCATCATCCGTGACTCTTGGTCAGGAGAGTGGACCGAGGAACTTTCCTGAGATATTTCCCTCTTCATGGTTGCTGCTACCACCATGGCTTCCACTGGGAAGCCCTTGTTCCAGGAAGACCTGTCAATAGGGGGACTTAAAACCTTATCGGGGTGCTTGGGGATCACCTCCATGGTATCTGGTTCCTTCCACGCCCACGAGTTGATCAAATCCACTAAAAGATACACGGGAGGGGATACCCAAGATGTAGATGGGCCCGTGCCAAAAGGCTCCAGAAACACAGACTCATCAGAGGAGGGCTTAGGGGCAGATCAACCTCCTCGCTGGTGCAGGATCTCCATGATGTCTCAGGAGATGAACTTGGGGAGCCCTCCCCCTCATCTAAATCTGTGTCCTCAGTTAGGGACTCAGGGGAGTCCAAGTGCCTCCTCTTGCACGTATGCTTGCGAGGCACATCTCCTGTGGAGCTCTCCGGTGAGCACTTGCAAGCCATCTGTTCCTATGGAGGAACCATCTGGGGCTCTTCACGCATGGGCTGTCCCTCTGGTAGGACAACGGGGATGGTAGACAGAGCCAAAGGGGGTTTGGGTAGAGCCCAAGGGGGCAGTCAGGGGCCTCGATCCGATGGAGAGGACCTGTTCTACCACATCGAACTCCGAAGGAGAGCAGGCCTCCTGGGAAGCCAATAAGGAAGCTCGTCTCCCTGGGTCCGATGCGAGTATTGGAGCCGGACCCGAAGTGGATAGAGCCCCAAGGGAGGGAACCTGGACTGACAACATCAAAGCCGATGGTAAAGGTTCCACTCCCTCGGATCCGACACCCAGGGTCCAGCTCCGAGAGCGGCTTGGATCAAAACTAGTTGGATCCAAGATGCTCCATGCAGCTGCCGGCTTCGAGGATGCAAGGACCGTCAGCGCTGACACCCCAACCAAGGCCAACCTCGGATCTGAGAACTCCAAAGCTGAAGGTCAGATTGGGGAAGGAGTAATGGGCTGAAAAAAGGGAAGTGAACTCCCCCCTCCTGAGGGAGGAGGGGCTGGCAAGACCCCCCCATCTGGTTCTGTGTACAGATAAAGCGCTTCATCAGCTTATCCAGACCCATGTCCGATAAAGAACGGGTCGACCGAGACTAGGCCACAGACTCCGACCTGGCCGGTCGGGGAGCTGAGTCCCAGGAGACTGGATGTGCCTCCTCCGGCTCTGGGGAGAACCTCGGAGACCGGAGCCAAGGGGAGTCATGGATCCGAGCAGACTTGCTCGATGAGAGGTCGGGGACCTCTTCCTCTTCTCCTTTGTCCTTGACTCTCTCTCCTGCTCTCTCCCTCTCCTTTGCTCCACTACCACAGGCTTAGATGCAGGAGTTTGAGTCCCAGACTGGGAGGGAGGGGAGGCCAGAGGCAGAGAAGCAGGAGAGGCAGTCACAGCAGCCACTGTGACTAAAGCCGAGGATGAGGAGGGAGGTTCAGTGGCAGGCAGAAGATCTTTGAGGGCCAACTTGGCCTTTTTATCCTTCAAGGCTCAGGGGTTGAACCCCGCACAAGTGGAGCAATCTACATTCAGGTGAGCTGCACCTAAGCACAGTAGACACAGTCTGGCCATCCACTGGGGAGAGCTTATGGGCACACTCTGTGCAGCGCTTAAAAATAAGCTTTTCAGCCATGCTTAAAGAAGAAAGTGAAGAAAACAGTCAAAAACTTTCTGTGAGCTAACAACACACCCACTCACCACACTAGACTGATTAAGGGGGGGGGGGCACCACAGGCAAACTACACAAACTAATACTACAAACCTACGCATGACACCAAAGTGATGAAAGGGGAGAAAGGGTACCTATACTAATCCAAAACGGCTAAAATTAATAGAAATGTTTTGAAAACTTAGAGTCAAAAACACCCTGCTAGCTGGAGTTCTAGAGACACGATGTTTCACAAATCGGGGCAAACGAGATCTGGGGATGGAAGGTAGGGGAGGTGTATTATGGGTAAGGGGAGTAGTCTGGAGCTCAGAGCTGATGCTAGTAATCTTTGCCGGCTCAGATCCGATAAGGATCCGTATTCCCACAGGTCAAATGAAGTAAACTACTTCAGATTCTAAATTAATAGAGAAGGGTCTTATGACCAGTTCATTCCAGGAACAGCTGGAACTTGGTCAAACAGCTCCCAAAACTGTGAAGAGAAAATCTTCGGTTCCAGCATCAGAGCCGTCTAAAAAGTCTAAAGCGATGGAGCCAATGAGTTCTGGCTCCGATTCCGCTTCTTCTGTCTCGGTGCCTTCAGTTTTTTCGGTGCTGAGGCTACCTTCGGTATCGAGACATTCACCAGTTATTGACCCTGTTTCACCTACGTTGAGGTCTCTTATATTAGAAAGGAGGAGATCTCCTTCTGTCTCCACCCATTCCTCCAGGATACTTTGAGATGAGGACATCGAGCGGGTGATGAAGATGTTGCTCTGTGACCCAGCTCTGGCTAAAAAGTTAGCCCTTATGGACCCAAAGGCTTCGGAGCCATCCCATCTACAGACTACTGCTCCTCCTCTAGCTGCTTCACTCTCAGAGCCAAACACTTTGGGTACTTTTTTGTTGGATCCTTCGGTTCCGAGAATTCTTTCTCAGAACTGATGACTCTATCCTCAGTGGCTGAGTCTGGAGCCGAGGGATCTGGGAGTCGACACTCTCGAGTCGACTCCGAGAGGGATAGTCACCCCGTTTTTTTTCTTCAGAACCTACCCTCTCAGTGCTTTGGCTCTACTGAGCTCAGTTCCCATGTCTGCTTTGGAACCTGTCCCTCCTGCTCATAGCTGACCTTCTGTCTCCTTGGAATGGAGGTAATTTTCGGAGTGGGGTGGAAAGGCCTTTGAAGCAATAGAGAAAGCTTTGTTCAGTCCCAAAGCCCTGCCTTTGGACCCGATGTCCCACAAGCAGCAATCAGCAACCTCTTCTCTCTCTCCCCCCCCCTCTGCGTAGGGAACCAAAGACCCAAGCAGCCCCCATTGGAGGTGGCCCCTCTTTCAAGACATCCCCAGATTATCTCACTGGGGACCTTCCTTGGCAGATACTTTGTAAGAGGAAGCATGTTGACTCACCTAAGTCTGTTACGTCAGACACTGATTTGGATGAGTCAGAAGGGTCCCCTAGATTACCCTCTGAGGATGTCTCCTTTTCTGACATCCTTGAAATCCTTAGACAGAGGGATGATTGGAAGACCTCTAACCCTACTGAGGATGAATCAGTGTACCTTGAGGCCTTGGATTCCTGACCTTCCACCTCCTTGGTGACACCACCTTATGACCAGCTCTTGGGGGTCATATCCTGGAAAGCTTGGACCTCCCTGGACACAGTGGAGCCTGTCCTGAGGAGGCCAAACAAATTTATGACTGCTCTGGAAGATAAGTCCTTTCTTTCTAAGGAGTTCCTGTTGATGCTATGGCAGTAGCAGCGGCCATGAAAAAGGAGTTGTCTGAGACATCTTCTAATATCCATCCTCGTAATAAGGAGTCCATGACAATGGATAGGTATGGAAAGCATACCATCTCTTCAGCGGCATTTACCTTATGATCGCTGAATTACCTTTCCCATTTTACTAGACTTCAAAAGGGATCTCCTGAAGGAGTTGGGAGACACCTTTCAGGGTTCAGTAGCTTCGGGATCCATGAACAAGGTATCTGTGCAGCTCTCCACCCTTACATCTATAGCTAACTCCTCCATGAGGCTGATTTCCTATGCAGCAGACAGAGCAAGTATGGCAGCTGTAGCAGGAATCTCTCTTAGGAGACATTCCTGGATGCATCTATGTAACTTCATGGAGTCCTTTAAGTCTTCCTTTACCAACATCCCCTTTGATGGTTCAACTCTTTTTGGACCACAGGTAAAAGAGACTTTGACCAGGTGCGAGCAGGAAGGGAAAACCTTATCTGCCATCACAGTCCATTTCTCCCTTCCTTCTAGACCCTATCCCAAGGGTCAAACAGGAGGGAAAATGTGGTTCCATAAATCCCAAAAAGGTTTCCCTCAAGCACAAGGTCAACCTTCCTCTAGAGGCAGAGGGGGAGGATATAACAGAAGACGCAGCCCTCGTGGCAGAGGAGGTCTGCAGCATCATGGAGATAGAGAAACTTTCTCTGATCATCCCTTCCATCGCCCCTGAGGGGTTGCCCAACTGTCCATCTCTGGAGGCAGTTGGGGGTCATCTTTCACTGTACCCAAGCGCCTGGCTAAAAATTTCCCAAGATCGTTTGGTACAAACCATAATATCCAGAGGTTACCTGATTCTCTTTGTTTCTGATCCCTCGGTAAACCGGTCTCTACCAGACATGCCACCCATTCAATTAGACCATGCAGCATCACAGGTCATCTTGTTGCTGTAGAAAAGAGTCATCCAAGAAGTCCCCACAGGGCAAATAGGATCCGGAACTTAGTCACGATTCTTTTTAGTTCTAAAAACGACAGGGGACTGGAGATCAATTCTAGATCTCAGCAAACTAAAGAAGTCTGTAAAGAAATCGAAGTTCCCAATGATCATTCTGCAGTCGATATTTCCCTGTATCGGGAAAGACAATTGGATGTGCTCAATAGATCTTCAGGATGCATGCTACCACATCAAAATAGACAGGTGCTCCAGAAGACACCTATGCTTTTGGCTGGAAGCCAGTCATTTTCAGTTTTGAACACTGCCCTTTGGCCTTACTACAGCCCCCAGAGTGTTCACCAAATGCATGGCAGTGGTAACGGCTCACCTGAGAGAGGTCAAAGATTGCAGGCGTTTCCGCAGCACAAACTAATCAGAACCAGGGATGAGACTCTATCCTTGTGTGCCGGATTAGGCATTACAATAAACTTAAAAAAAAAAAATCAGCCTTATCTCCATCGCAGCGCATTGTATTCTTAGAAATAGACTCAACCACCATGACAGCAATACTGACACCAGAAAGGATAGAATCATTACATGACCAAGTCAGATTCTTGCTGAAGAGAGACATAGTACAGGCCAGGATAGTCCTTCAGGTCTTAGGGACTATGGCTTCCACCATTACTTTAGTTCCCCTAGCCCATCTGCACATGAGCGTACTTCAGTGGCTACTATTTATCCAATGGTCAATGCAGGATCTCCCCCTATCTCACCAAAACTCATTATAAACTCCTGCAAGAAGGATCTAACATGGTGGCTACATACGGATCAACTTCATCTAGGTCGCCCACTTGCTCCCCCTCAAGAAAACACAATTTTGACCACGGACGCCTCCCAGATATGGTGGGGGGCATTATCTGAGAATGATGGTCCAAGGTACTTGGCAGGATCACGAGAACCACTTGCACATAAATGTTCTGGAGATGAAAGCGGTCCTATACGCGTTGCAAGCACTTCACAGTTCTCTTCCCACTGGGACAATTGCGATTCAATCAGACAACCTGCCTGTAGTGTGGTACATAAATAAGCAAGGGGGAACCAAATATTACCCACTTTGTCGAGAGGTTTTAAGAGTATGAAAATGGGTGATGGACACTCAATGCTTTCTGGTAGCTATGCACATCCTGAGGAAGTCCAGTGTGACAGCAGACAAACTCAGTTGAGCAATTCTGATGCATCACAAGTGGTCCCTGAATTCAGAAGTTGCGAAAGAGATTTTTTACAAATGGGGCCAGCCTTTCTGCAACCTATTCGCCACATACATGAACACCAAATGCAGCAGCTACTTTGCCCTAATTCCCCATCCGGGGATGCTCTGGTCCACAATTGGCCTCCAGGACTCCTTTATGCTTTTCCACCCTTTCCTCTCATTCCAAACGTGATTCAGAAAGCAAAACTGTTGAAGAGTACCCTGATCCTTATTGCTCCTTACTGGCCTCGCCAAATCTGGTTCCCCTTCTTGTGGCCCTATCTCTTGGAGAGACAATGGATTCTGAAGCCATCTCCAAACCTCTGATTCATCAGTCAGGGCAGTTCCATCCTACTATCCAAACCCTGAAATTGACAGCATGGCTGCTCCAGTTCCACGAATAGCCAGGTGTGTTTCCCTTTTCCCCTACAGTTAAACACATTCTGATTTCTTCACACAAACCTTCCACAAGGAAACTATATTCCAGCAAATGGAAAAGGTTCTCCATTTGGGCAGCAAACCAATGCATAGATCCCTACTCAGCTCCTATAGAGTCTATCCTCTTCTTCCTGGCATCCATTTTTCATGAAGGAGCTGCAGCTGCTACTATTAGAGTTCAGTTAGCTGCCATCCCTAATTACCATTTTGGCTACATGGGAAATCCAATCATGTCCCATGCTTTATGCAAAACCTTTTTGAAAGGAGTCCTCCTTCTCAGACCTCCAATCAGACAACCACCGGAGCCCTGGGACCTAAACCTAGTTCTTACATCTTTAATTTCTTCCCCTGAAACCGATCTGAAATTATTGTCTTGGAAAACATCATTCTTAGTGGCTATAACTTCTGCTAGGAGAGTTTCAGAATTGCAAGCCCACACCATTCGACCTCCTTACATTGTTTTCCACAAGGACCGAGTCTCACTTAGAACTAATCCTTCTTTTCTTCCTAAGGTTTGTTCAGAGCATAATCTCAACACAACTATCGAACTACCAGTTTTCTTCCCAAATCATACTAATAAATCAGAATGCAGACTACACCAATTGGACGTCCACAGAATTCTCAGGTTTTACCTGCACAGGACTAAAGAATTTAGAAAATCAGATCAGTTATTTGTTTATTTTTTAGACAAAAATAAAGGCTTGCCTGTTTCTGTGGTCACCTTGTCTAAATGGCTTTCAGACTGCATTTTATTTGCTTACAAAGCTGCTGGCAAACAATTACCAGACAAAGTAAAAGGCCATTCAACAAGAGCAGTATCAACTTCATATGTCTTTAGATCTAGACTCCCAATTGATACCAATTGTGCAGCAGCTACTTGGACAAGACCTCTCATACCTTTGTCACTCATTACAAATTGGATTTGGCCTCCTGGGACAGGTCATCCTTTGGGTCCACTGTACTGAAGAGTCTCTTTGCTTGAGCTACCCGGGATAAAGGTGCTAGGGATGCTGTCCCATCCAGCAAGAATTACAGTGAGATATGACTACATAACATAAAGAAGTTATGTACTTACCATAACATTCCATGTTTGTAGTCCATCTCACCTACATTCTTGCATCCCACCCTCCTTCCCACTTCTTGTTTCCTGGAGGAACTGGTGGGCTATACATTATGCTGTCTGACCTGGTTGTAGTTGTCCATCCACCTGGCATGGATAGTATACACACTGTTCTGTCTGTATGTGCATAGTTATTGATAGTTAACTGACTATTATGTACCTATTACTTTCTTACAAACAAGATTTGGGGAATTACCGTGAGGCACCATGGGATAGGGGTTAGCCTCGATCCAGTAAAAACTCTCGAGCTTTAGTATTGGCCGAGTTGGAGCCGAGAATTGGCTCCGAACCCATCCAGCAAGAATGTAGGTGAGATGGTCTACAAACATGGAACATTATGGTAAGTACATAACTTCTTTTTTTGTTTGAATCAGATAACATACCAGTCTACATCCTCATCGTAAAATATACACTAAGACTCTAGTCAAGCTGTTCAACCTCTGCCTATCAACAGGGTTTATCCCTTATGCCTGGAGAGTAGCCACTGTGGATCATCTACGCAAGGGTGGCCTCTCTACAGACCCAGGTAATTGCATGCCCATCAGCCTCTCCAGCCTTATATGCAAAGTCAAGGAATGTATCATAGCAGAACTCATTTATGCAAATATAGGTGAGATGACTGATCTAGATGCCACTTAGTTTGTTTTTTTGTGAAGGGCAAGTCATGTTTCCTGAACCTAGTAAGCTTCTTCTTTGAAAAGATTGCAGAAGCTATAGCCACTGTTCACTCTGACCATTCTGTGTATCTTGACCAACCAAGGCTTTTGACAATATTTCCTTATTCTCTGTTGTCTCCTGGCTTCTCCAATGTGATCTGTATCTTGGTTTTGAGCCATGAAAGACCCAGTACGACTCCAGATCATATTTGTGTGAGCTACTTCAGGATGGCTTATTATATGTGTCCATTAAGGTGCATAAAGCAGGCATCTGTGCTTATCTGCCAATGGATCTCTTTCTCTCTCTCATTTTCTTTTTGTAAAGCAGTTAATGAACGAAGTTTTGCATATGAGAACCCCTCACAAGCAAATTTATTTTTCATGGGATCTCAATTATGTTCTGGAAAAATTGACATTGCTACCTTTTGAGCTATCCAGCCATGCTGGTCTGAAGTTCTTAAAATGGAAAACTGTTTTTCTTATTGTTCTGACAATCTGCAAGGCAAGTCTCTGAGCTGCAAGCTCTGACAGTGGGACAACTGTATCAGATTTTCTGCAGGGACTTGGTTGTATTATGTAGCAATCCCTCTTTCATGCTGAAAGTTGTCTCAGAATTTACTCTCAATCAGTCTTTTCATCTCCATGTATCCTTGCTTGAACCTTAGAATAAGGGAGACTGGATACTTCGCATACTGGACGAGCATCAGCAGCTCAGGTACTACCTTGACAGAATGAACCCCTTCAGGAAGGCTGAAAGGCTTTTTTTCCTTACACAGGGGCAAGGAAAGGACAGTCTGCCTGTAAGCAAACCACTACTTGTTGATTGTGCCCTGGTAAAGTATTTTTGTTACACCCTTCATGGCAATGTGAATCCAGGCAAGGTAAAGGTACATTCCACCAGGGCCTTTTCTTCTTCAATGGCATATTGGAAAGGAATTGAATCTAGAAGTATTTTAGAGGCAGCGACCTGTTCCTCTTTCCATACCTTTACAAAGAACTACAAGCTGAATACTTTTTCTAAATCTAGACCAGGCTTCACTAGGACCTTTCTCTAGGGTCTCCTGGATCCTTATCCTTCCTCCCAGGTTGGGTAAGCTTTGTGACTCTACCTATATTCCAGTAAGGCAGTGTGTTTATTGAACACAGTACAGTTGTATAAGTCCTTATTACCTGTGACAGTAGATGCTCATAGAACACACTGCCTTACTAGAAGTACCCCATCCCCTCTTTTTTTGGATGTACGTAGTTTGGTTTTAGACTTGCCACTGAGTTATTCTCAGTGGACTTTATTGTTGTGTGCATGGTTTGGAACAGCAAGTGTTTGCAAACCTTGCATTTTTATCTTCTCTTCCTCCTGGACTCTAGAAACCTGAAAAGGTCCTTTATGCAGGTCTGAAAGGCAGACTCTGAACTACCAGTCACAGATAGTAGGAGGAGCTCTGAGCTTTGGTAGATTTCCAGAGGAAGAGCAGCAGGGCAATACTTACCCATATGTCATTTAAGGCAGTATATTATATGATCATCTACTGTTAGATGTAGACTTATGCAACTGAGAGTTCAAGATGGCTACAGTTCTGTGAGCACTGCCAACACCTAGCTCTCTGAAATACCCTGGATAAAAATAAACCCAGTGAATAACCAAGAGTAAAAATCACAGAAATAAAACCAAAAGCCTATTTAAGATACACAACAACCAAAGAAAATTAAAAAAGAAACATAAACCATTAAAAAACAATAGGATTACTCAGGATCCGGAATGCAACTGATGCCATGCGGTGCTAAGGCCCTGCAACTAATCACAAAATCTGAAAACCCATCAGGCGACAAGATGTCGAAGGAAGAAAACAATATGGAGACTTTAACAACACCGGAAAAAGACACAACTACTAAAATACAGAGGACGTCAAAGCAACCAAATAATACAAAAGCTGCCAATAAAATCAAGATAGATCAGCCAGCTAACCTAGAGGATATTAAAACTGCCTTACTACCCATCTAACAAGCAATACACAAACTTTCTTTACAATTCACAACATTTGGTGACTCATTTAATGAAATACTGACCAGAATTGAAAAGTCTGAGGCAAAAATATTGGAAAATGAAATAAAAATGGACTCTATACCTCAAAGAACTGACTCTAATGATAAAGAATTGCAAACCATACAAGTCTAAATAACAGACCTCGAAGCAAGGTCTCGACGAAATAATATAATCATTAGGGGAATTCCAGAAACTGTCACACATAACTTAATTACAACTATCAAACAAATCTTAAAAATTCTGCTAGAATGAATCTGAAGAAATACAACAAATAGTAATTGAAAGAGCCCACAGAGCTCTGTGAGACATACAATCACCATCGAGACCCAGACCTGTATACACTAAAATTTTAAACTACCACAATGTCACTAAAATCCTACTATCAGCTAATAAGAAAGACGCACTTACCTGGAACAACAATAGACTTTCGTTTGCCTAAGATCTTCCCATCCAGATAAGGCAAGCAAGGCAACTTACATCTCCAGTTTGCAGGCTCCTGATGTTTGTTTGTGTCTTTCGGCTTTTCCCGGTTAGGGGTCGCCACAGCGGAACTCCGGTCCGCTAATGATTGGCAGTTGATTTTTACGTACCGGCTTGCCAGGCCTGACGCACAACCTTCAGCGAAGGTACGCCCATTCACGCATGTCTCCACGCAGAAGACGCTCTAGCGGAGAATCGAACTGGACAGCGTCTTATTGTGAGGCGACAACGCTACCGCAGCACCACCACTCCTGATAGAAAGGAAAATTAAATTCCCAATTAAATACCCAAACATGCTGATTTTCTACTTTAAAGATGTAAAGTACACAGTCACTAACCCCAAAGAGGCAAAAGAGACTTTTCAAGCAGTCTTTAAACAGATTCCTCAAAAACAACGAAAAGGCACCAAGTAGCAAGCAGCAAGTAGCAAACAGTTGTTTGCTACTTTAAACAGATTCCTCCTCCAGAAACACAATAGAATGGTTTAAAAAATGGAAAACCACCCTCAAGTGGAAAATGGACCAAATCACGGTCATTTTAGATGGGAAACCTCTCTGGGAATCGTGTCCTTGCTTCCTAGGCCTTTAATCTGACAAACAAAGCCACGAGGAGAGAAGGAAAAGGAAAAGAAAAATAGGTAGGAACCAAAAAATTGAGCAGCCTTTTCCCATATGTGAGTGACAGAAGGGAACCATTTCCTGGGACAATACAACTAAATTAATTCCCCCCGACGATCTTGAGGGATCCACTATACAGATAAAACGAGAACACAGCAAAGAAATACGAAATAAAAATGAAGAAGTTAATACATAAAATCGAGCTAAACCAGAAAACAGAGTCAAACCAGCTTACAATGCGACCAGCAATCTGCAAATAATGAAATGGAGCACAAGGTACTGTGTTACTAAACAAATTAAAATAATTTTAAGTAACCTTATATGATGTAAATAACTAGACTGTAACAACTGTTAACAGATAAAAGCTATTTAGCTGAAACTTAACCAAAGAATGCACGACAGAAAGGTAAATGGACATTCTCTTAATAATACAAGAAGAAAGTAAACAGACACTGTGGAGAAGGGTGAATATAAGAATATGTTACTGTATATTAACATGACCCAATATCACAAGCATGTTTTTTTTATTATTTTACCCAGTAAGGCAAGCACTCTGCCAACTCTGAAGAAAATAGCAAGGGAGTGACAGTAAATAAGCAATTAAACACACAGACTCAAGTGCGCTGCTTTCAAGTTTTGGCACCAGGCTAGGAAGCTGCCATTCAATGTAGAAAAATAAAAAAATACCTCAGGAGCTTCTTTATTGTCTGCAAATCCCTATCTGTGATCAATGTTAACGTTACATACCTTCAGTTCTACAATTTCACACCACCACATGAGGATATCTTAACTGTTCATAAAAAATGTTTGTTCGGAATATCACACTATGTGCTGCCCACTGTCATCCAAACTCTATGCAACAGACAGTTAACTGTCGGAGATGGAGATGTAGTTTGAGGAGGAATTGAGGCTTATCATACACACCATGTGACTGCAACCTCCAATAACATCTTCGAATGATACAGGTTTCACAGTAAAAAAAGTAAGGTGAAATGGAAAAAATGTACGTTTTTCCAGTATATTTTTTGATTTCAACAAATCATCACAGATAACTTAAGAAAATCCAGGGAGGTGCAAGTGCACCCCCTTGCACCTGCCTGTGGGTGCCCTTGGTTGTATTAGTCTTACCTATCAACCTATTTATCTAATCTAATCTAATTTGATCTAATCTATACACTTTCCTGCTCTAACTTTTAGAATTCCTAAGCTTATTTGGTACAGCGAGTATTTCTGTGCTGTTTTGTCTTACCAGTGTGATGCATGAGGCAACAGTGGCCTGACAATGTGCTGTTGGATTGAGTTTACCCATGATACCAGAAATGTTAAGAATAAAAAATAAAATACTTTAAGAACTGATGTGATGTGAAACTATATGCTTTTGTTTGCAGAGCAGGGGAAAAGAACATTCCTCTAACATTTGTAGGTAACATTTGCTTTAGCATAATTTCTAGGATTTAATTAGACATATCATCACTGGTACACTAATGAAATGTATTAAGCAAAACATTTTTGTGTTTGTTAGTATTTTCAGACTTGCACTGAAGACATTGAGAATATATTTTTTCATTTATTTATCTATTCATTCTTTGTGGGAAACAATGGCTTTTTTTCTCAATTGTTTTTTATTGAAGATTTTAACAACAAAACATTAATATATGATAATAGAAATATTGTAAAACAAATGTGCATATCTAAAAGAACAATAATAAACAACTAATATAACAGTTTATAATGATGTCTACTATAAAACAAAGCTTTTTAAACAGGAAAAAGAAATGTGATAAGAATAGTTATTAGTTAATTATTAAAGTCTGTTTATCCAGGAATTGTTTGAATTTCAAGCATATATTATAAGAAGAGGTGATTCTAGATGTTCTTGTCTTGACCGTGATAAGTTCAAGATGACAAACTTCAGTTGCTAATTGTACAAATTCCTTCTTAGTAGGAGTAGTCTGATTCTTCCAGTTCTTGGTGATGACTTTTCTTACTAATGTTAAGATAGTTCATAAAAGAGGATATTTTATTTTCATGTTACAAGTGGGAATATGTGTATTAAATAAAATAAGAGAGTTGGTCAGCATAAATGTATCATTAAAAACAGACTAAGAAAGAATTCATATTATTCCAATATGTTTTAAGGTTTATACAATCGTAAAACATATGCTGTCAGTCAGCTTTAACATTTAGTTTACATCTCCAACATCATATCTCTTCATTATACATCAGTTCAACTTTATGTGGTGTGATAAAGGTTTTATCTAAAAACTTCCAAGAGAATACCATCCACCTTAGAGATGAAGTAGTTTATTTTGAAAATTGGAGTATTACTTTGTTATCATCTTCACTTGGGGAGTTGTTATTAACAAATCTAAAATAATCCCAGTAGCTTTCTCTGTGACGTACCATTGATTTCTTAAGTATCTTATATATTTTAGATAGAAGCCCCTTTCTAATTCTATTCTGGTGCATTAGAATAATGAGTTTATCAATGAATGTGGGGAAAGAATTTCTAACTATTGGATGCATTAGATTAATTTTCTGTTCAATAAATTGTCATCAGTTTTAAACAATGGCTTTTGAAGTCTCATCTTGTCAAAACTCAATATGGTGAAAGTAATGTAGCAAAATAGTAAAATGTTGACAACATAACATGAAAAATGGAGCCTAGAGGTCAAGGGGAACTCAAGGAAATTAATGAACAGAGTGATTCTGTTTCATGATGTTGCAACCCTGCTACCTTCTGATTTGCCCCACTTCATATTTCAAAATATATACCAATTCAGAATAAAGGGAGAAGCCAAATTTTAACATAAATCAGCTTTTCCTTTTATGCAAAGGTGATATGACCTTGGAGAAGGTATATTCAGTGATTGAGGGTGTTGTGGCAAAGCACCCATTTTGGTAGTGCAGAGGGGGTGCATCTTTCTGCAACAGTTCTTAAGCATTGAGAAAGAGCTTGTCTCGAAAGCTTTGCATATTTATCTATTGCTCATATTAAAGTCATTTTGTGGTACAAATGGTGTGTCTTCAGATTTCTTTTAGACATTGTGGATTTCTACCTTGGACTATTTGGCTTTCCTAAGGTTTGATACTTCCTATATATTTTCTTAACTCATCTTTCAAGACACCTCAGAAAATGGACTATCCCCAGTAAGACAGATAATGTATAGAAGTTGTTTATTCTATTAAAATTTCTATGTTAAGCATTTTTAAACTACCTCTGTGTTTCTAATATAGATTTTCTCTTGTACAAAATGATTATTTGTTAAACATTTTCATGATTTGTTTTCCAAGTATATTTTGAAAATGGGATTTATCCAACAGGGCAAAACTGGTAAACAAAATTTAAATAAAAAATATGAGGTTCATTCAGTCATAATTATTCCTTGTTGGGATCTGTATTGCCTTATCTGTTGAGCTGAGATATATTATTTTTGAGAGGATGAACAATTATTTTCCTGGACAGGTGGTCATGGGATAGGTGGCTGCTTAGTAGAAATTATCTAGATTACAGCCACAACATCCTTTTAATGTGTGTGTGTGTGTGTGTGTGTGTGTGTGTGTGTGTGTGTGTGTGTGTGTGTGTGTGTGTGTGTGTGTGTGTGTGTGTGTGTCTTATTTGTCTGTCTGTGTTTATGTATCTGTGTATTCCAGCTAATGACTACTAGAAGTGAAATGGTGGAGGAGCCTTTTCTGAGGTAATTAATTTATGCTGAACATCTTCATGGCAACTGCTTTAAGTCTATGCCTGGTACATGGTGGGAAGGAAAGTAACTGCAGTAGTTCTGAGAAGACGGATTTGAAAAACTTGCTGGGATAGGAAAACATCATTCCTTGAGGTGAGTAACACAGAATTGGCAAGAGCTAAGCTCAAACTTAAGTTTGGTTTTGCATCTGTGTGCTTTTGAGAGCCTAGGTCAAATACAGACAGTTGTGGCTTAAATAAGCACATTGCTTGAAATGCTCAATTACTCTGTAATGTGATAATGTGAAATAACCTGGAATCCAATCATGTTTTGGTTTGTAGAGTTGGATCAGACCTCTTCTCGGCCCTAGCTGAAAGGCTCTTGGCCGGTCTGCCTGTACTTTTTACATTATAAACATGGAATGCTTTGAGTAAGCAAAATGACAACTGAGCAAGTAAGCCACATATATATAAGAGTGAATAATATGTAATGAATAATATAGTCCAAATGTGTTCAACCCACTTGAATGCCAATGTGATCCTATCCTTACAGGGGTCCAGGGAAGTAAATATTGTGCGAAGAAATATCCAGGGAATTGTTATGACTAGGCTTGTATAGGCCCTAGGGCCGATAGCCTAGTACCAACCTATGAAGTTGTACGTTAAGTCAAGAGGTTATATCTGGTTAGACGTAATTATCCCCCCCTTTTTTTTTCTTATGATGTTTGTGTCTACATATACTAATTATGTGTCAGTTAAGCTGAAACTGATTGTAGCATGGAACTATAAACAATGCAAACCCTTAAATACGTATAAAGGGTCTTTATAGAATAGCTTAAAACAACACCAATTAAAGCATCATTTTACAGGCATTGAAGAAGATAAAGGGTAATTGAATACAATGGTGTAAATATGACAAACAGTTGAATAGATACTGTGGTATAACTTACTTTTACTAACAAAAAAAGTTACATATCAACGTAGTGATTAAAATTTTAATTAAAAGAAGGAACACTTAGAATATACGTTGTAAATTGTAATCATTACACCCTA
Organism: Protopterus annectens; assembly: GCF_019279795.1. Lineage (NCBI taxonomy): Eukaryota > Metazoa > Chordata > Ceratodontiformes > Protopteridae > Protopterus > Protopterus annectens. The sequence continues at coordinate 326,299,276 of NC_056749.1, read as the reverse complement.
TGCATAACCTGGTTAAGGTTTGATGGTTTAATGAAAAGGGTAGGGAATATAATACAGCACTGCTATCTAGAGAACTTGTATGTTAGGCTTTTTCCACATTGCATTTAGTAGTTCAAGGGGGTTAGTATGCCTAAAATCATTACGTAAAGGGAACACACCACTAAACAGTAGAGGAGAATGTAAAATCTATAAAAAAATCTCCTTTCTTTCCCCCTCTTATTCCTGGTCCAGGGGAATAGTGGATAGGCACTGGACAGGGACAGGAATATATAAGTCCTTTACACAATGAACATATAGCAACACATACAAAAACTATCAGACACAATTAGTATACCTGTTCATGCACAACCAACATCTTTAACAAAATAAATGTGGGAAATAGAGATGTGAAATGTTAGAAAAAATAAACCTATTTCTACACCTCACCCTGAGAACCAAAGCCAATCTTATTCTAATCCAGTAATTACACTTAACTACAGAGCAATGGACAAAAATCAGCAAGAAAAAATGGATAAGACAAATTAAGATTCAGGAGAAAAATCAAATAGTGTAGGTGTAGTTATAATAGTTAAAAAACAATTTCAGGATAAGATACTTATAACCAAATCCGATAGAGATGGAAGATGGTGCTATTTAACTTTCACTAACCCTGCTATGCCAAAACCCATAATGGTGCTCAATATATATGCGCCTTGTAGTAACCAACAGCACTTCTTTATGTCACTTTATCCAATTTTAACCCAATTCAAAGACCACTATATAATAATAATTGGGGGTGACTGGAATGCCTATCAAAAGCGGGATAAAGACAAATCTAACCCGAATAAAACCCACAATAAACAAGCCACAATAGCTCTAAATGAACTTAAACATGACTTCAAACTGTACGACCCATTCAAATATTAAGAAAATGATAATAAACCTGATAAATTTACCATTTATTAGCAATACCATAAAACGTGGTTAAGAATAGACTTCTTTTTAATCTCAGATATATTTCTCAACATGGATCCAACAACTTACATACACACCAGATTTCTCTTGGACCACTCAAAAATTACACTGAATATTAGTTGGGATAAAAAACAATACCTAACAAACAGAGGCCATAATTGGTCATTGAATCCCAATTTACTAACCAAACCAGATGTAATAAAAGAGGTGGAAGTAATATTCAAAACAGCCCTCACAAACATCTCCAACATCCAAGTACCAATAGACATAGAATGGGCCTTGGTAAAAACTCAAATCAGAGGAATCTTCATCAACAAAGCATCATACTATAAAAAAATGCAATTAAAAGAGGAACATACATTAAAAGATAAAATAGAACAGCTAGAGAAAGAGCTACAAAACAACTTTAACAACCAAACTGAAGATACCCTTCTAAAATTACAGAGAGACCTATGCTTGATGGAAGCCAAAAATGTTTCATTCTACGAAACAAGAAACCTGGCTAACTACTCGGAAAGAGTTCAAATTCCATCCAGAGAACTGGCCAGACTTATTACCCAGCACAAAACCGCATCTGTTGTATTGGAAATAAATGACGGAGACAGAAATTATACAAAAAATGAAGAAATAATTAAAATATTTGAACAAATTTACTCTCAAACCTATGGGGAACAGCCCTTACAAACCATAGCAGAAGATAGGGCTCTCTTCCTTCAAAATCTAAAATTCCCTAAACTAGACATTGATCAATAGAATAGGTTAACGGAACCTATCTCACTCAATGAAATTATTACAACAATTAAACATCTAAAATTAGACAAGACTCCAGGCCTGGATGGCCTTACACCAGAATTCTATAAAAGCTTTACCCTAATTGCTAAAATACTACATATTGTCCTAAACTATATAATAAACAACATAAATGATACTCACTTCAATGCTTCGAAAACTATTTTTATATTAAAAGAACAATCAGACCCTAAAAACCTGGACAGTTATAAACCCATCGCCCTTCTAAACATAGATATAAAGATCCTGACATCAATAATTGCTAATAGAATGAAAAGTATTATAGCTAATATCATCTCTCCAGAGCAATCTGGCTTCACACCTTATAGACAGACCAGTGACAACACTCTAACCCTAGAAGCATTAATATAATTTGCAAACCAGAGAAAGACCCACATGCATACAATGGTAGTAGATGCACACAAGGCATTTGATAGGGTGAACCTAGAATTTTTACTACAAACACTACCCTTCTTTGGCTTTCCTAATACATTTATACAAATGATCAACATTCTATATAGTAACCCATACACAACACTACAGATAAATAAAACCTGGTCAAATAGAATCATGATAAAAAATGGATAGAGACAAGGATGCCCACTTTCACCGTTGCTGTTTAACCTTTACCTAGAACCCCTTTTCCTACATATTAAACAGAATACATACCATAACCCTCCATCAATATTCAATTTAAAAGTTTATCTCACAGCCTTCGCTGATGATCTGAACATATATTTCACCACCCCAAGCTCAGACATAACCAAAATAATAACAACAATTGAAAAATTCTCGACCATATCCAATTACAAATTAAACCTTAATAAAACCAATATCTTTCCTTTAAGACCCCCCCAAACTTATCTCACTATTTCCATGCTCAGATACAATAAAAATAAAACAAGAAATGAACTACTTGGGAATCACCTTTTTTCAGAATTCTGTCAACATAATATAATACACAAATGGCAAGTCATAGTACAAGACTGTAAAAGATAGAATAGTCCCAAACTACCATTCCTCTCCAAGATATCAATAATTAAAATGAATATACTACCTAGAATAACATATATATTCATGACATCACAGACAGCTATACATAATAAATTTTACAATCAACTACACACCTTTTTAGCTAAATATGTATGGGAACCCCAAAAAACAAGAATCTCGTATCAAAACTAGCCCTTCCCAAGACTAACTAACTTCAAACTTTACTATTCTGTTATTAACACTAACAGAATTTTGAGAATAGCAGAGCGCAATCCGACACCAAACATTTGGACTCGTCCTTGGGTAACAATATACTACAGATATACTAAAGCACTAGGCATTAATCCCAAAGCTCTCCCCTTTTTGAACAAAAAAGAAATACACGCTTACAATATTATTGAACCTTTAAAATGCTCTATAAATATAACAAAAACTCTTTTTAACTCCTTAAGCCTCTTGCCAGCAATGGTAATCTTACAACCCTTACATAAAAACCCAAATCTAAAAATTAACAACACAATGTTAGACCTTAGCACTTCTCATCAACTAAAAGACAAAAGAATTCAGGACATATACCCCTGGCTTAACTGCACAATCCAGGAGATGAGAAGTAAACTTAACCTACCCAAATCATACACAATCATACTAAGACAAATCAAAGAACTTTGCTCCAGTTACCTCAAAAACAATATGCACAATAGTGACACAGATAACTGTGCATTACTATGAAAGATTATGTTTCTAAAAGGAAAACATTAACTAACACATATAAAATTATAAGTGAAGTTAAATATCAGAAGGCTCTTCTTTTTTCTGAATACTGGTGAAAATTAAAACCTTCCATTGGTGAACAACAGATAAGACACGCTATCAATCTAACCTTGAAAACAATACCCCTTAAAAATTGACATACACACAGCTCATGATTAATAATAACACATACCTCACACCTACAATACTCCACAAATTCAACACAGCTAACTCAACATTCTGTTTACACTGTAAGAATCAGGAGGCATATTTAATTCACGTCTTTTGGAGCTGCAAATGTGTGTATAAATTATGGAACTCTCTCAAAATACAACTGCAAAAAATGGGCTATGAAACATCAACACTAACATGGGAATTTACTCTTCTCCATATCCCCCCCAACAAACATATCAGGAAACCAAACAAATACACTCATAACACTGTTTTTACTTATGAAGCTATATATAGCATTCAAATGGTTAGACCCTCTAAATATTTCTTGGGAGGGATTTAAAAAAATGGCCATAAAACATCTATTGGCATACAAATTGGTAATTAACAAAAGTAATAAAAACTTGAAAAACCTGGAAACTTGGGAACAAACCTTTAACATCATCTTAGCTTAAGTCAGCACAAAAAAACACACAGAAACACACTATAGAGGTAGGTAGAAATATACACACAACACCACAGCAAGCAAACACTGGACTTGTATATTTAAGAATATAAGTGTTGCCCACAGAACATTGAAAATACTATTGGTAAAGCACCTATGTACATAGTGTAAATAGTTGTGATGTTATGTTGTCCTATCTTGCCTTCATTCATACAATGATGGGTTTGGAGCCGAGGCTGAATACACAGCTGAAAGACTCAAACTTGGTTCATGGCAAGTAGGTATCCCATAATGCAGTGGTGTAACTCCCCAGATCTTGTTTGCTGCTTTACGAGACTGGATGTGCTCTTCTTGGCCGTGGCAAAGTTGTGAAAAATTTTTCTACTTATTACTTTATTAGAATGCAAGACGTTGTGCCGTTTGATTCTCAGCTAGAGCGTCTTCTGTGTGGAGACATGCGTGAATGGGCGTACCTTCATTGAAGGTTGTGCGTCAGGGCTGGCAAACTCGGTACATAAAAAATCTACTGCCAAGCATTAGTGGACCGGAATTCCGCTGTGGCGACCCCTAACCGGGAAAAGCCAAAAGACACAAACAAACCTTATTAGAACCTTTAATCTCTTTCTATATTACAGTGGATGTTTTTTTTTTCTTGCATTGTAGTTACATAGTTAGCTTTCAAACTAGTAATATCTAAATTGTTATAGCTATTATTCCCTTTGGTGCTGCCTTTGGCCATCATTTCGTAGGCCTTACTGTATCCCTTGTAGTGGTTGTTGTTGTTGTGTCTTGTCATATAGCTTAATAGTAGCTTGTTCAAGTTCGAGACCTCTTTGCCATTTTAGTTAGAGGGCTTGTAGTTGGTGTGTTGTTTTTCTGGGAAATAGAGCCGTTTTAGTTAGAGGCCCTATTTTCTTCCCTTGTTATCTGTCTCCTCAGTGTTTCCTGTAGTTAGCTATAGATTAGTAGTTTTAGTAGGTAGATTTTCTTGTTGCTATATTGTGGTCTTTGTCATTATCATGTCCAAACACCCAAAGGAGAGGGAACATAAGCCTTCGGGCTTCAAAAAAGGCCAGAAGTGTTCACAAAAAATGTCTATCACTGATGGTCATGTCATATGTGTGTATTGCCTTGGAGTTATTTATTTACAAGAGGATTGTACATTCTGTCATTCCTTCAGTGCCAGGGTTTTACAAGAAAGGAGAAACAAATTGATCCTTAAGGGGCTCTTAAAGCCAACTTTTGAGGAAGCTATCCACAGTTCTTCTTCCTCTTCTTCTTCTCCTTCTTCTAAAAAAGACAAACCTCAAAAGAGACAATCACCTGCTGCATTGGCTCATTTGTAGCCACCAGTCAAGTTATCAAAAATTTCTAAGGCTACTACCTCCTCAGTTCCACAGTCCTCGGTGCCGTCAGAGGTTATATTGATTGACAAGCCTTCGGAGCCACAAGATACCTCTTCTCGGAGCCGGTCCATGGATGTTTCACTGGTTTCCCCTACACTAAGATCTCCCATTTTGCACAGGTCTCGTTTTCCATCCCTATCCTCTAGGTCCACCAGGAGCTTATCTGACGATGACGTGGAGCGGATGGCGCACAGACTCTTGAAGTCACTGGCGCTTACCAAATTATTTTCAGCTCCGACACATTTGGTCCCAAAGCCTACTATACCAATTGTACCCACTGTTGTTCCTCCTCCGAGCCAAGCTGGACCTTTGGAGCTGGAATGCTTGGGACCACTTACTGTAGATCCAAAGATTCCGAGACCCCCTTCGGTGTTCATGGAGCCGACTTCTGCTCTGACAATCTCTGCTCCATCCGGAGAGTCTGGGAGCTGGGGTTCCCTGGGCGGCCCTGAGGGGGATTCTTGGCCCCGATCGTCTTTGGTGCTGAGCCTACCCCTTGGAGCATTGGCCTGGGTTAGCTCGGCTCCTACATTGGCCTCAGGTCTAATTTTGCTGGTTCTGGTGGCTTCCTCTTTCTCCTCGGAGCTGAGGGAGTCTTCAGAGCTAGTGGGATCTGCCTTTGAGCTGATGAGGAGTGTGCTGTCTGCCCCTACAGCTCCACATAAGGATACCAACACTCATCCCCCTAAGGCACTGGCTACTGTCTTGGCACCAACCATTCCACAGGACAGTAGAGATCCAGAGTCTCAGGATCCCCCATTGGGCAAACCCCTCTCCTCTGAGGCCTCCCTAGAATACCCTTCTGAGGAGCAGCCTCAGAAAAGAACTTGCAAGAGGAAGCACGTAGACTCTCCAGATGAGTCCGTCACTTCAGACACTGACCTCGAGGAGTCGGAAGGGTCTCCATGGTTGTCATCTGATGATATCTCATTTGCAGATATTCTAGAGATCCTGAAGCAGAGAGGCAGCTGGCAGGCCACCACCTGAGCAGCCAAGTGCTCCGGATCATGCACAATGCTCCGCATTCAACCATAAATGAACCTAGTGTTCCTCTGTTCTGCACTGAACAGCTCTGGCTCTGCTAAACGGCTTTTGGTTGGTTTGTATACTGCAATTACTGCCAATTGGCATTGTGGTATAAAAACCAATCAAATAGCTGTTCCACATTTAACAGTGTTGAAACAGCGTGGAATACGGACTTTTTAAGACTACATTATAAACTTTTCATGTGAAGTTGTTAATCTCGCCGATTATTCTCACTGATGGGTTGGAGCCAGTCCTCGACTCTGACATGGCCGATAGCAAGCTCAAGGTTTGCCAGTAGCTCGAGACCAGCCCCTTATCCCACCATGCACTGCTAGAATTACCTCAGATCTAGTTTGCCGTGGCAAGAGAGATCTCGGTGATCCAGATAGCTCGGACCATTTTAGAAACAGAATTAACAGCAAGTTTTTAAAAAGTTTTCCTTTTTCATATATTTATGTAGTGTGTGTTAGTTTCATTATTTTTAGATAGTTTAGACAGTTTAGATAGTTTAAATTGTTTTAAATTAAGGACGTGTTGGCTTTTTAGTTTGTGTGGGCCTTTAGCCCCTTTTCCTACTATTAATCCCTTTAGTAGTTAGTTTTTTTTCTGTGGGACTCTTAGTCCCATATTTGTATTATATTTTTATTTATATATTTTTATTTATATATATATTATTCTTGTAGATATGCCCGGGTTGGGCTTAGTTGTTTGTGAATCTATTTACTGTTTTTCTCTCAATATGTCAGAGGATAGGAAGAAATCCCATCCCAAATCGGGTTTTAAAAAATGCCCAGATTGTGGGCAGAAAATGTCCATCACTGACGGACATATTCAATGTGTCTACTGCTTGGGGGCCAAGCACCTCCAAGACACCTGTAGCATTTGTCACTCCTTCTCTTCAAGAGTACTCTTGGAGAGAAGGAGGAAACTTATAGACTGAGGATTGCTACAGCAATCTTTTTTAGAGGTTTTGAATAGCCATGAAGGTGCTAGTACATCTTCCAAATCTTCAAAATCCAAGTCTTCAGATAAGGTATCCAAAAAGACTAAAATTTCAGAAGGAGGGTCATTGGTTCCACAGTCATCGGAGCTGAGTGTACCTCTGATTCGGAGCTAGCTCTCAGTATTGGAGCCGGTCTCCAACTCCGAAGTTCCTTCTTCACCTCTGCTCCAGTCAGCAACTTCAGTGCATTCAGCTAAGTCTTCAGTCAGCCTTTCAGATTTGGACATGGATTGGCTAGTGCAGAAGATTTTACAAGCACCAGGACTTGCCAAATTGTCGGCCCCGACCAGCTTGTCGGTGATGAAGACCATGGAACCGAACTTGTCTACTTCTCCTCTGGGCCGTACTGCACTCCCGAAGCCAAGGGAAGTCGAGCCGATGGTGGTCGGACCCTTGGAGCTTATATCCGCTCCAGAGTTATCGGCTCCATCTACTCGGATGTCCTCGGCGCCGACCGAGGGCTCTAGGAGCCGACGCTCTCCAGTCAGGTCTGGGGAGGATAGTCGCACTGACTTGTCGGTGCCGATTCTCCCTCTTGGGCTTCGGCTCGGATGAGCTCGGCTCCTACCTCAGGCTCGGAGCCCAGGGTTTCGGTGCGGGAGGATCGGGCGGTACTCTCGGGTCCGTCCACTCCTCCCATGCTTCCTTCGATGCTGTGAGGAGAGTTTTGTCTCCAAAGACAACATCAGCATCAGTTCCGCTATCCCTCTCCCCTCAAGCTCCTGTGTCTACTTCTGCATCTACCGACCCCTCTAAGCGTAGAGACCCTGAGCCTCAAGTACCCCCACAGGGTGTCCCCTGCTCTTCTGAGACCTCCCCAGACCCCCCCACACTGAAGAGGTGCCCAGAAAGAGACTGTGCAAGAGGAGGCACTTAGACTCCCCACAGGAGTCTTTGACATCTGACACAGACTTAGATGAGTCAGAAGGGTCCCCTCGGTCCCTCTCTGAGGATATCTCTTTTGCAGAGATACTAGAGATCCTTAGTCAGAGGGGCAACTGGCAGTCCAAGACCTCTACTGAGGATGAGTCTGTGCTCTTGAAGGCTTTTGGTTCTCAACCTTCCACTTCTTGGGTGTCTCCACCTTATGACGAGCTCATGGATCTGATCTCCTGTAAGGCGTGGGAGTCACCAGAGGCCATGGATCCTGTCCCTCGTAGACCCAATAAATTCATATCTGCCCCAGTCGATAAACCTTTTTTGACAAAAGGAGTGCCTGTGGATGTCATGGTGGTGGCTGCAGCCACCAAAAAGGAAGTATCTGAGACATCCTCTTCTATCCATCCCCCTAACAGAGATTCTAGGGTTATGGATAGATATGGGAAGCGCATGTTTAGTTCATCGACTTTTTCTCTGCGATCACTGAACTACTTGACCCATTTTACAAGACTACAGAGAGATCTCCTGAAAGAGCAAAGAGATACTCTCCAGGGTACGGTAGCTGCAGCAGTGGCCGACAAAGTCAAAGCCCAACTCGCTACCCTTAACTCAGTAGTAAACTCGTCCATGCGTCTCATATCCTATGCAGCTGATGGTTCGAGTAGAGCCGCTAGTTTGGGCATTGCTCTTCGCAGACAAGCCTGGATGCGTCTCTGTTCCTTTGCAGAACCCTTCAAGTCTTCTTTTATTAATACCCCATTTGATGGCTCATCACTGTTTGGGCCCAAAGTAAAGACTTTATCTGCCATTGGGGTCTGCTTTTCCACTCCTACTCGGCCCTACCCCAAGGGCCCTAGTGGGAGAAAGATGTGGTTCCAAAAAACTCAAGCAGCCTCTAGAGGCAGAGGAGAGGGTTATAAAGGAAGACGCTGCCCCTGTGGCAGAGGGGGTCCGCAGCAACAGGGTGACAGGAGTCAGTTCTCTGGTCAGTCCTACCAGTGCTTCTGAAAGACTGTTCGGCTCTGGAGGCAGTCGGGGGTTGCTTGTCTTTGTACCCAGAAGCCTGGATAAACATAACATTGGATACTTGGGTACAAAGCATCATTTCCAGAGGATATTTCATACCATTCTTTACCCCTCCCATTCCTATCAAAAAAATCCCAGATGTTCCACCCAATCTCAGGGAACAAGCAATCGTAGAGGTCCACAGATTGCTAGAAAAAAAGAGTCATCCAACCAGTCCCAGCAGACCAAGTCGGATTTGGAACTTACTCAAGATTATTTTTGGTACCAAAGAAAGCAGGGGAGCAGAGACCTATCTTGGACCTCAACAAGTTCGTAAAGAAAGAGAAGTTCCGAATGGTCACGCTTCAGTCCATTCTTCCCTTTTTGGGGAAAGGCAATTGGATGTGCTCCATAGATCTCAAGGACGCGTACTATCACATAAAGATGGACAGATGCTCCAGAGATCATCTGCGCTTCCAGCTGGGAGCCAATCATTACCAGTTTCGAGCCCTGCCCTTTGGTCTCACTTCAGCCCCCAGAGTGTTCACCAAATGCATGGCAGTGGTCACGGCTCACCTGAGGCATCTAGGATTCCAGGTGTTTCCATACTTAGACGATTGGCTCCTCACTGCTACCACCAGGCATCAGTTGACTCAGGCAACACAATATACTCTGACACTCTGCCATCAATTAGGCATTATGACCAACTTCGAAAAGTCTGCCTTATCACCATCTCAGCATACCGTTTTTATAGGAGCAGAGTTAGATACCTCAACCACCACTCTACGTCTTCCTATTGAAAGAGTCTCCCTTCTTTGCCAAAACATCAGCTCACTGGTGTCAAAGAACAAAGCTACAGCAGCGGAGGTATTGAAAGTACTGGGTTTGATGGCAGCAGCAATCCTGGCTATACCACTCGCAAGGATGCATATGCGAATCCTCCAATGGCTTCTTTTCACTCAGTAGTCTTACCAGAAACTACCAATGCACCACATGATTCTTATCACGGATTCTTGCAGGAGACACCTTCGGTGGTGGTTGACGTCTCTTCATGTTACAGTAGGGAGACCCTTTGTTCTCCCCCCCAGTAGCCACTGTGACCACGGACGCTTCCCTGATAGGGCGGGGGGGGGCATTTTCAGGGAAAGACTGCCCAAGGCACATGGACAGATCAAGAATCACATCTGCACATCAATGTTCTAGAGCTAAGAGTGGTACTTATGGTGTTGCAGTACTTTCAGGACTCCCTCCCTCTAGAGACTATTGCAATTCAGACCGACAACATGTCAGTAGTCTGGTACTTGAACAAGCAGGGCGGAACCAAGTCTTACCCCCTTTGTTGAGAAGCCCTCAGGGTTTGGCAATGGGCTGTGTCTTCCCAGCGTTTTCTGTTAGCAATGCACATCCTGGGGAAATCCAACGTCATAGCGGACAAGCTAAGCAGGGCAATATTACTCCCTCACGAGTGGTCTCTCAATCAACAGGTTGCGGAGTTGATTTTCCACAAATGGGGCCAGCCTTGCTGCAACCTTTTTGCCAGCCACATGAATTCAAAATGCAGAAGCTACTTTGCCCTGCTACCACCTCCCGGTCATCCCCCGAGAGATGCACTTTTACATGATTACCCCCCCCCCCCCCCCGGTCTCCTTTATGCATTTCCACCCTTCCTATTAATACCCAGATTTCTACAGAAAGCAAAATTGCTGGGAAGGAAGGTTATTCTCATAGCCCCCTACTGGCCTCGACAGATTTGGTTTCCATTTCTTCACCATCATCTGTTGGAGGATCCATGGATCCTGGACCCAGTTCCGGACCTTCTGACGCACCCGTCAAAGGTCCTTCATCCTTCTCTACAGTCCCTGAAACTGACTGCTTGGCTAATCCACTTCCCCTAATTGCCAGGCTTCATTCAATTTCAGAAGATACAAGACAGATTCTCTTGTCCTCTCACAAGCCATCTACCAAGAAATTATATAGCAGCAAATGGAAAAGGTTCTCAATTTGGGCCAACGTGTAGAACATTGACCCTTTTCGAGCTCCGCTATCTTCGATCTTTGAATTTTTGACAAAACTTTTTAAGGAAGGGGCAGCAGCTGCTACAGTTCGAGTTCAGTCAGCTGCTATCTCAAATTTTCACCTTGGTCTTGATGGCTCAAATATTATGAGCCATAAATTATCCAAAACCTTCCTTAAAGGCGTTCTTCATATGAGACCTCCGATCAAAATTCCCTTTTCTCCCTGGAATTTAAACCTTATGCTGTCTCAACTTATTCTTCCTCCCTTTGAACCAGTTTTTTCTTGTGCTTTAAAATTCTTATCGTGGAAAACAATTTTTCTTGTGGCCATTACGTCTGCCCGCAGAGTGTCAGAACTTCAAGCATTATCCATCAGACCACCCTACATGATCTTCTATGCTGATAGAGTATCTCTCAGAATGAACCCCTCATTTTTACCTAAAGTCTGTTCTGAGTCAAACATCAGTCAGGTCATTGAACTGCCAGTGTTCTTTCCCAACCACTCTAACAACTTAGAATATATGCTGCACAAACTTGATGTTCACAGACAGCTCAGATTTTATCTTGACAGAACTAAGGATATTAGGAAATCAGATCAACTTTTTGTAGCCTTCTCAGAAGCAAGAAAAGGCAATCCAGTGGCTAAAACAACTTTATCTAAATGGTTATCTGATTGTATATCCTTTGGTGATGAAAATGTGAACATGCCTTTAACGCACAAACCAAAAGCTCATTCTACCAGAGCTGTATCTACCTCTTCTGCTTTTCAAGCTAAATTTCCCCTTGACGATATTTGCGCTGCAGCCACTTGGTCTAACCCTCATACCTTTATCTCACATTACAAAGTAGATAAGGCTTCTAGGGACAGGTCTTCCTTTGGTTCTACAGTACTGAAGAACATACTCCCATGAGCCACCCAGGGTTGAGGCTGCTAGGGACGCTACCCATCAGTGAGAATAATCGGCGAGATTAACAACTTCACATATAGAAGTTATGTACTTACCATAACGTTCCCTGTGAGTTGTTTATCTCGCCTTTATTCTCATGTTCCTCCCTCCTTCCCCCTCCTGGCAGGCTGTTGACTTAGAGGCTAGTGCCATCCTGTTATTCAATATTTCTCTTTCCCTTTGGGTACTCTTCTTCGTAGATATATATAAGAGAGTATGTATAGGTTGTATATATATATGTATAGACTAATATTCGCAGCAAACAAGGTCTGAGGTAATTCTAGTAGTGCATGGTGGGCTAAGGGTCTGGTCTTGAGCTACTGGCAAACCTTGAGCTTGCTATCGGCCGTGTCGGAGCCGAGAATCGGCTCCAACCCATCAGTGAGAATAAAGGCAAGATAAACAACTCACATGGAACGTTATGGTAAGTACATAACTTCTATATACCTTCTCCTAATGTGGTACCAGCAGTTGAAATGCATGAATGAAATTTGATGTCTGGATATATGATGTCAGGGATCCAGATTTAGGTGACTCACATTACTTATCTTCTTCCCACATAAAAAAAAACATAATGTATACTGGTAACGGAATCACTGAAGGGATCATAATGCTATATTATATATCAGATTACACTTTAATATGCCCAGCCCCACTTATGACAACGTCATAATCACTATATGAGGTTCTACTACTGGAGTCTGGCCAAGAAATACAGATAAGCCCATTTAATGCAGACACAAATTAAACTAGGAATGTACTTTATTGTTTTTACATGTCGCTCACAGTTTTGAGGTCATTTCAGTAATCTTACTGGTCATAGAATGAGTCATTTTATAGACATATAATTTAAACCTGAGTAAGTGCCAAGCAGTAGCAAAAGTATACATGCACAAAAAGACAGCAATACTCAGTATGAGCTCCTGTAAGTTGTTGCAAATAATCTTGTGTGCCGCTATACCTCTCAACCACTTAGCACAATAAATCTGGACAAAGTCAAACATGATGGGGGGACAATTGCCCAAAAATAGGGACAAAATTTAAACTACTGCTCTTTTAAACTTAGAAAGTTCCTAGAATAACAGGTTTTATGTTACCATACATTTTCTGAAGGATATGATGTCTGAAACTGACATTTCTGTCATTATCTTATTATTTCTTTCGTCTGCATTTGCCAGAAAACTACATATTTTATGACGAACAGACCAAAAATATGAGGCAAAAATTTGGGCATTCTGCAAAATTCTGGGCAATTGAGAGTATGACGTGTCAATGTGTGTGTGTGTGTGTGTGTGTGTGTGTGTGTGTGTGTGTGTGTGTGTGTGTGTGTGTGTGTGTGTGTGTGTGTGAATGTGTGTGCATGTAAATGTCTGTGTCTGTGAGAGAGTGTGTGTATTATTAAACACTTACATATGGTGTATTTTGATTAAAAGGCCATGACCATGGTCAAGGTACAGTTTTCACGCAGTGCGAAAATAGGGTGTTCCACATTTTGACTGTTTGTCACACATTGCTATGGTCTGTGTTCCACATTGGCCTATTAGCAGGTTGAGACCTATGGCCACCACCCATTCTGATGAGGAGTCCATGTACCTGAAGGCTTTTGGATCTCAACCTTCAGCCTCCCAGGCGTCTCTGCCTTTTGATGAGCTAATGGATTTGGTCAGTCGAAAGGCATGGGAGTCACCTGACACAATGGAACCAGTCCCTCGGAGGCCAAACAAATTCTTATCAGCTCCTTGGGAAAGGATTTCCTCACTAAGGGGGTACCTGTAGATGTTTTGGTGGTGATGGCAGCCACCAAGAAGGAACTTTCAGAGACATCCTTATCTGTTCATCCTCCGAATAAAGATTCTCGAACGATGGACAGATATGGGGTCTTTTTGTCAGCGACCTTTACTCTTCGATCGCTGAACTACCTCACTCATTTCACAAGGCTACAGAGAAGTCTCCTGAAAGAACTAGGAAATACTCTACAACGTACATTGGCTGCGGGGGTGAATGAGAAGGTCTCCTCCCAGCTATCCACCTTAAATTCCATCGTCAACTCCTCCATGAGGCTGATATCCTATGCAGCTGATGGAGCGAGCAGGGCAGTGGGTTCCGGAGTTTCCCTTAGGAGAGACTCCTGGATGTGCTTATGCAATTTTGCAGAGCCCTTTAAGTCTACTTTTACTAATGCCCCTTTTGATGGTGCCTCACTCTTTGGACCCAAAGTAAAAGACACTCTCACCCGATGCGAGCAGGAAGGAAAAACTCTCTCTGCCGTTGGAGTACATTTTTCTGTACCTTCAAGACCTTATCCTAAAGGTCAGAAGAGTGGGAAAATGTGGTTCAAAAGATCCCAGAGAGTTTTCCGGGATGCATGGGGTGATTCCTTCCCCAGAGGCAGAGGGGGAGGTAACAACAGTAGATGCTGCCCTAGAGGCAGAGGGGGCCTGCAGAACCAGGGTGACCGTGATTCTTTTCGCGGAAGCCCTTATCAGTGCCCCTGAAAGGAGGCCCAACTGCTTTACTCTGGAGACAGTCAGGGGACATTTATCTATGTACCCAGAAGCCTGGGAAATTATCACAAGAGACAAGTGGGTACTAAGAATAATATCCAGAGGATATTCCATTCCCTTTTCCGATCCTGTTCCACAGACCAGAACAATCCCAGATGTTCCACCCAATCTAAGGGAGCAAGCAACTATAGAGATTCAAAAGTTGATGCACAAAAGAGTCATCCAAGAAGTTCCTGCAGACCAAATAGGATTCGGAACTTACTCAAGATTCTTTTTGGTGCCAAAAAGAACAGGGGACTGGAGACCCATACTAGACCTAAGCAGATTAAACAAATCTGTCAAGAAGTCAAAGTTCCGAATGATGACACTGCAGTCTATAGTTCCTGTTTTAGGAAAAGACAATTGGAAGTGCTTGAATGACCTTCAAGATGCTTACTACCACATAAGAATGGATAGGGCATCGAGAAGGTACTTACTATTTTGGCTGGGAGCCAGTCATCATCAATTCCGAGCTCTACCCTTTAGTCTCACTACAGCCCCCAGAGTGTTCACCAAATGCATGGCAGTAGTCACGGCTCAACTGAGGCGTCTAGGATTCTGAGTGTTTCCCTAGCTAGACAACTGGCTCCTATCTGCCTCCACCAAGCATCTACTCCAACAAGCCAGGGATCTGACATTGGACATTTGTGCTCAGTTGGGTATTACAGTCAACTTTCAAAAATCTGCCTTGTTGCCCTGTCAACTTATTACATTTATAGGCGCAGATCTAGACACCACTTTTATGGTAGCACGTCTTCCAACAGACAGAGTTTCAGCACTCAGACAGCAGATACTTTAGCTTCTTCCCAAAACCAAGGTGAAAGCAAAGATAGTTCTAAGATTATTAGGGACAATGGCTTCCACAAAAACACTGGTTCCTCTTGCCGGAATGCACATGAGGATCCTTCAATGGCTGTTCTTCTCCCAATGGTCACTTCAAGAGCTTCCTATGTCTCACCCAATCAGAATAACTGAATCATGTAAAAATGACTTAAGATGGTGGATACACTCCAGCCATGTGACCATAGAGAGACTCTTTGTTCCACAACAAACCGTAGCTACAGTGACCACGGACGCTTCCCAGATAGAGTGGGGGGAGCATTATCTGGAGAGAACAGTCCAAGGTATATGGCAAGAACACGAGGCTCACTTGCATATAAATGTCCTAGAGATGACAGCAATGCTTCTTGCGTTGCAAGCACTTCACGACTCTCTCCCTCTAGGGACAGTTGCAATACAGTCAGGCAATATGTCTGTGGTTTAGTACATAAACAAGTAGGGGGGAACCAGATCTTACCCTCTTTGTTGCGAGGCCTTAAGAGTTTGGCAATGGGCAGTTTCTTCCCAGCACTTTCTAATAGCAATGCACATTCCAGGAAAGTCTGACGTGATAGCAGACAAGTTGAGCAGGGCAATTTTAATGCCTCATGAGTGGTCTTTCAATCAGAATGTAGCGGAAAGGATTTTCCCAACATGGAGTCTGCCTTGCTGTGATCTTTTTGCCACTCCCATGAATGCCAAGTGCAACAACTACTTTATCCTAATCCCCCCTCTGGGGGAGACACCCCAGAGATGCACTTGTTCACGATTGGCCCTTGGGACTTCTGTGTGCCTTTCCTCCATTTCCTCTCATACCCAGAGTCATTCAGAAAGCACATTCCTTGGGAAGCAGGATGATTCTCATTGCTCCTTACTGACCTCATCAAGTTTGGTTCCACTTCCTTTGGCCTCATCTTCAGGAGAAGCTTTGGACTCTGGACCCAGTTCCAGACCTGGTGACACATATGTCAGGTGCACTTCATCCTTCTCTCCACACCCTCAAATTGACAGCTTGGCTGCTCCACTTCCCAATCTAGTCAGGCTTCAGAATTTCACTCCAACAGTTAAACATATTTTGATGTCCTCTTATAAAGCTTCCACCAGAAAACTGTATTCTAGAAAATGGAAAAGGTTTTCCCTCTGGGCTCAAAACAGGAACATTGACCCCTTTTCTGCACCCATTCACTCTATTTTGGAATTTTTAGCGGAACTCTTCCAAGAGGGTTCAGCTGCAGTAACCATCAGAGTACAACTCCCTGCAATCTCAAATTTCCACATTGGTGATCCTACCACGAACTTAATGTCACACAGGTTGTATACAACCTTCTTGAAAGGTGCCTCCTTATTAAGACCTCCCTTTAAGGAACCCCTTTCTCTTTGGGATTTAAATTTTGTTCTATCTCACCTGATGTTACCACCTTTTGAACCCTCCTCATCTTCAGAGCTCAAGTTCCTTTCCTGGAAGATCATTTTTCTGGTAGCTATAACATCTGCTAGAAGAGTATCAGAGTTGCAAGCCCTATCTATCAAACTGCCATATTTTATATTTCATAAGGATAGGGTATCCTTGCGAACTAATCCATCCTTTTTACCTAAAGTCTCTTCTTCAACTAACATAAATCAATCTATTGAGCTTCCAGTGTTTTTTCCTAATCACAGCAACAAGGCAGAATACAAATTACATCAACTGGACGTGCACAGATAACTCAAATTCTAGTTGCATAGCACAAAAGATTTTAGAAAATCTGACCAGTTGTTTGTATCCTTTTCAGATGCAAAAAAGGGTAGCTCAGTTTCAAAAACTACTCTTTCCAACTGGCTCTCAAACTGCATTACATTCATCTATACCTCAAATAACAGAGATTTACCATTTAAGGTTAAGGCTCATTCCACTAGAACACTGGCTACGTCTTCTGCCTTTCAGGCCAGAATTAAAGTGAATTTGGCCTCCAGGGACAGGGCCTCCTTTGGTTCCATGGTGCTTAAAGGTGTACTCTTGTGAGCAACCCAGGATATATATATATATATATATATATATATATATATATATATATATATATATATATATATATATATATATATATATATACACATATATGGTTCTTTACAATTCATCTGGGAAGTTACACCACTGCATTATGGGATACGTACTTGCCACAAGCCAAGTTTGAGTCTTTCAGCTGTGTATTCGGCTGAGTCATAGCCGAGGATCGGCTCCGAAGCCATCACTGTAAGAATGAACGACGAGATGGACAACAAACATGGAACGTTATGGTGAGTACATAACTTCTTTTTTTGTGCCCTACCTTTTACTATCTATACTGGAATGTATACTATCTATATTTGTCATGTTATAAGAGTTGGAATGTATGTGTTTTATATATATGTAAAATGAAAATAAAAAAATTACTGGAAAAAAAAGACATGCATCTGTAGTTTATTGTTGATTATGTAACTGTGGAACTGAGTATTTAGCAAGGTACTTGAAATATGTCTGTTAGTTCTGATAAAGTCCAGTAATACGTGAAGAAAAAAGTGATAAACTTTTATTAAACTTGTTTTATGTGTACTACTTTATAATATTTCCCATGGTTGGTACTCTCTGAGGCATAGTTGCTATAACTTTTGTGGTTATTTGGTTTATATGATGTATCATTTCACCCTTTATTTGGTTCCTTCTATAAACTTGAAGATCTCAGCCCTAGACATACAATTTTGATATGGCCTTATCTGCTTACTAGCACCTATTGCATTCATTTGATCATTCTAAAGACTTAAGGAACTTGAATACTTCTCTTTCTCTCAAAGCAGAAAGTACTTTTATCACATCATAATTTCTGTCTGCTCAGAATTTTTCCTTCTGTAATTTTAAGGACATTTAGCCTGTTTATCCAGTAATGACAACTTAGTATGATGCTTACCTTTTAATCTCTTTCCCACATGCAAACAATAGGCCTGTTTACTGGATAACTGAACTTCTGGATTCTAAAACTGACAAGTAACAATTTAACGCAGGTGGACTCTTCATTTCCTCATTGAATTTTTAAACAACCATATTATCTTTTCTACATGTCCATAATTATGAGGGTAATATGGATTCAGTATTGTATACTTATTAAGTTTCATTTTCTTTGCAAACTTTCTGAATTCCGGCCTGGCTATTTGAGGATCATTCTCTGAAGCAACTTTCTTAGGCATATCATGCTTTAAAATTTACTCTTTAGGATGTATATTACACTTGCACTGGTAGAATCTTATAATTTTATGAGAACATGGAGTAATCTATACTCGTCATAGGCTCATAGTTAAGTAATAGGCTAGCTGCCCTTATGAGCTATTTTTAGCTTAGCCAATTTCCCCGGTACTGACTCTCTTGGTGCTGAGGCAACTCTAACTCTGATTTATGCAGTGGATTTCAGAAGACAGCAAACTGCTCCAACTGCTTTAATACTGTTCATATGTGCAGATAATA
Source organism: Protopterus annectens (assembly GCF_019279795.1). Classification (NCBI taxonomy): domain Eukaryota; kingdom Metazoa; phylum Chordata; order Ceratodontiformes; family Protopteridae; genus Protopterus; species Protopterus annectens. Next base: position 326,280,059 of record NC_056749.1, on the reverse strand, counting down.
AACATTATTAGAATGGTACAAAAACAAAGAAATGTGTAATTTGAAGGCAGGTGAAGATCTCCTGGCCCTTGTAGTCCAATTATTTCCTTTACTGCTGAGTAAGTTGCAGATGCTGCTTAGAAAATACTTATTACTTTTTCTCAGAACAAATAAAAATTGCCTTAAGCATATCACATGCATTATTGAATTTTGTCATTATTTTTGGTGTATTCACTCTTTCAGAGAGGTTACTTTAAACAGCTATAACCTTTTCTGCAAAATGCAGCATTCAGTGATTTTAAACATATGTAATGTTATAAAGTGTATATTAAAAAGTAGAAGAAAAAATTATTGCAGCTTTTCAGACTTTTTCTATACTGCAGTAATGTTACTGTCATAGAATAGTTTTGAGGACACCATTTCCTAATGCAGTGAATGTGGGCAAGCATTGTGCTTGTGGAAGTGGGACCTATCATCTACAACTCACTATTAAGATTGCCAGAAATTAATGTGAACATTGCTTCAGTATCTATAATTCTGAAATAGTTTGCCGTAACCTCAAACAAACGCATTTAAAGCATCACATAGAATGCAGGCATGACAGTACAACATACGGCACAGCACATGAAGAGGTTCAATGAAAATTCTATTTTGTATGAGTAATAGCATCACTGTTATTTTTCTGCCTGATGAGACTTTATCTCTCAATAGATATTCTATACTTAAATCAGGAATACAGGAGATATTCTATATACTTTTTCTGCTCTTGCTTGATCTCTCTCTCTCTTTCTTTCTTTCCCTCTCTCTCTGAATCTCTTCACATGCTTCAAAACCGTAGTTCATGACTTGTTAGCATGCTGTAAGAAATGCTGTAGCCATTCCTTAGAATGGTCTGCAATACCCTGTTAGTAAGTTGGATAAATGTCAAAAACACCACTCCATGAACCAACTCATCAGAGAAAGAAAAAAAACACACTGAACAACTGGAGAAACGGTCACCATCCACTTTTACTTTGTTCCTAGTACTTCGGCATCAAGCCTTCCAGGGAATAATCATGCACAAGAATGGTGTACTTTATATACATTTCACTACATTCATTATTCAATTATACAATACTTGATCAATTAATCAGTGAGTCAAGAAAATTAAAATCTAAAGTGCATCCTGAGCAGTAAAGTGCTTTAGAAACATTCAAAGTGCATCAAAACACATAAAGTGCAGCCCCTTAAATTATAATGTTAAATGCAATAGGAATGTAAGAAGTTAATACAAAAGCACTTATGCATCTCTAGATTAACAAATACTAAAACAGTTTGCCCTACAATGGTTAATCAGTTAATCAATGAGTCAAGAAAATTAAAACCTAAAGTGCATCCTGAGCAATTAAAATACTTCAGAAACATTTAAAGTGCATCAAAAAGTTTCACAATGCAAGTTAATACAAAAGCACTTATGCATGTCTAGATTACCAAATACTAAAATATTTTGCCCTACAATAGTTGATCAATTAGTCAGCGAGTCAAGAAAATTTAAATCTAAAGTGTATCCTGAGCAATTAAAGTGTTTCAGACACATTTAAAGTGCATCAAAAAAACTTTTAAAATGCAACCCCTTACATTCCTATTGCATTTAACCTAATAGTTTAAGAAGTTCATGCTAATACACCTATACATCTTTAGCTTAACAAATGCTTAAATATTTAAATATTTTACCCTATACATATAAATCATTCATCCTATATATCTATGCATTTATAAAATAATGCATACTAAAACATTTCATCCTATACATGTAAATCTGACTCCATATTAAGCCCGTGGGGCCACAAAGTTCCAAAATTAATAATATATCTACTTTCCATCCTTAACAAAATTCACCCATATTCCATGCCTTGTACTGCAAAGTTGTTTAAAACAGAAAAAATAAACTACTAGTGTTACCATTGTGACCAGCGTGGAAATGCTAGGCCACAGGAGTATTAAGCATAACATGCCTTACATCCCCCAAATGCTCCATAATTCTTTTCACCATTCTTCTGGTTTGGCCTGTATACCACTTTACAGGTAGACAATCACATCCAATGGCATAAACAACTCCACTGGTACTGCAGTTGTAAGATCCCAGGGCAATGAACTTCTTTCCATTAATCAAAGTACCTGAAATGTTCTTGACTTTGTCACACACCTTGCACCATCCACATCTAAAGGTGCCTACTGTGTTAGAACCAGTTTCCATCCTACTTACTCTACTGTTCAATAATTCCTTCAGGTTGTGAAATCTACTATGAGAAAAAAACAACCCTGCCCTTGAAAATGTTGCCCACTTCCTCATCCTGCTGTATAATGGGTCAAAACCTATGCACTAACTCCTTCAATGTAGCTAAAAAAGGGGAAAATTTGTTAACGAAAAATATATCATCCTTGCCCACTTTAGGATAATCTCCCCCAATAATCTGGCTAGTGCTTCCAGACCCCACCGATGAGAAATATTGGTATACAAGGACTTAGCAACAATTGCCAGAAAAAATCCTCTTGCCACTCAGTACCTCCCAAAGTGTCTGTGAGCTCTTTACCATTTCTAATGTGTAAAGGGACTCGCTTCAAATGCTTTTTCAACTGTGCATGCAGAAAAATTCCAATATTCTGGAGATATCCCCCCACCCCTGACACTATGGGTCTCCCAGAGAGATTTGTTAAGTCCTTGTGTACCTTGGGAATGGCATAAAACTTAGCCATTGCAGGATATTTTACATAACTTTTTGACATCAGTGGTGGAAAAAATCCCAGTCTCTCTCCTTTTTCAAGTAATTCCAGCAACAAGTCATTATATGCAGCCAGAACACTTGACTGCACCTGTTCATAAACACCAACTTCCTGCAACAATTCCTTCACCATATTGTTATATTTCAATATAAACATTATTACCCAATTCCCCTGCTTATCTGCCTGTGCAAAAACATAATCTTTATTCAAGCTTCTTAACTGCCTTAATGCATTCTGTTCATGCTTTTTCAAATTATGGGGCTTATAGCTGTCATAAAACTTCTTATATTCAACTTGCAGCTGTTTGTATAACACCTTCTCAAAATATATTATGGCTGAGAAAGTTCTAGGCAGATAAAAAGTGCTAACATAAGGAACCTTAGGAATACTACATTTTCCATAGCCAGTGTAATATGAAAAACCATCCCCAACACTGTCCCTATTACGTTCAAGCTGTTGTTCATAAGCAAAAATATCCACTAACTCATTTTCATGCAGTGACAAGTCTAGCAATGGTTCCTCATCCTCATCAATGCTGCACATTACATTACCATTTGCATTTTCTGAATTTGTTTTAGAAAAAAATGCCTTTAAATGTAGTTTGTGACAAAAAGCATATATTTCTAACATTATGTCTGCCAAGGCCGGAAAATATGTTGGCACAAATGTCATTCCTTTCAAAAGTAAACTATACATGTTATCATCTAACTGCAAATCTGATAGATTAATAATATTTAACATTTCACTTTGACTCACTGAATGTAAACTATTTACACTATTCAAGACATGTCTGTTATTATGCTCCTCATTACATGTGACAACAACATCATTAATAATGTTAAGTCCAAAATGTTCAATTCTCTGATTTTCTTCATTTCTTCCTGTTCTGCCACCTCCGGTTGCTATTGCTTTTTGATTGCTGTGGGCTCACTCTTTGACCACTGCTCAGGATGCACTTTAGATTTTAATTTTCTTGACTCACTGATTAATTGATCAACTATTGTATAATTGATCAATTAAACAATAATTGATCAATTAGTGTATAATTGAATTGAATAATGAATGTATTGAACTGTATATAAAGTACATCATTCTTGTGCATGATTATTCCCTGGAAGGCTTGATGCCGAAGTACTAGAAAGTCAGTAAAAGTAGATGGTGACCATTTCTCCAGTTGTGCAGTGTGTTTTTCTCTTTCTTTAATAAGTTGGATAAATGTTAAATTGATGGTGGAGTACAGTACAGAGGAAAGCATGAATGCAACTGTCCAAATTTCAGTCCTATGCAGGTTTTTCAGCACAGTTTAAGGAGGAACCATTCAAAGTCTTTTGTGTAACTTATGGGGACCTTGCAATTAGATGCCACAACACTATTGGTAAAACTCTACAAGGGCCTCTGAATCATACTAACTTGGAGAAGGAGATACATAAAGTGCAGTAGATGCCTATTATTGCAAACAATGTCTAATGTATTTTTATGTAGACAGTTTTGACATACAGATCCTCTGGGTAAGGAGAGAGAGAGATGGAAACAGTAAAATAGGATTTATTTGTTGTCCATCTCAGAAATAAAGAGTAACTCTATGATGCCAATTATTATTATTTTTTATTATTAAGATGCCCAGGGTCCACAGTGATGTCAGGAACCTAACCATCCCATCTAGTAACACAGCTCAAGGAATCTAACAGGTGTGCAAATACAAGGGTGGGGAGCAGACTCCAGAGTGCAATGAAAGTGAGAGCCAGTGCCCTTCAGCTGAGATAGGATCCCCCGGCTCGTGTGAGGAGTGCAGCACTGGCCCATCTCACCCATCCTGTTGGGGAGGTGGAGCATGAGCATAACTGATGGAGCCAGAAATATAGTGAATATGTCTAGTCAGGATGAAGCCAGACAAAACTCTGGTGGAGATCCATAGTGTCCTAATCTACAAATTGAATGTCTGACCTGGGTATAGGGATAAAACAACAACTGAACCATCTAGTAGCTGTTTTCCTCTGAAGTTTCTCTCAGGATAGCTGGCACTTGGCAGAAACAGCTTTCTCTGGTAAGCCAAATGATTAGAAGTCTTGGGACTGAAATGATCTTGACTTATTCTGATGAAGGAACAATGCTACAGCACCAGTCTTGCTGCAGTGGTTAACACTGTGGCTAAAATAGCGGTGCTGAGGATAACACTAACAGTGGATCTTTAAAGATGTATCAGCAGCACTGATGGTCTTTTTCTCTGTCATGCACAGAAAAATAAATTGTACTGCTGGTACCTAACAGTAATGTTCTTTTAGACCTTCATTTCGACTATGAACATAGCATCACTGAGATATGTGGAACCAAAGGAGGAACCAGAAGCTGCACTGAGATATGTGGAACTGAAGTGTCATTGGACCTGAACTCTGCATACTTGTGCATATTTTCTACTACATAACAAAGAACTATATATATATATATATATATATATATATATATATATATATATATATATATAAATCCCTTATCTGGATAATATACAGTAGGAAGGCCAGGTACTGAAAAAGCTGCTTTTTCCACTGAGCTACAGAGAGACATAGGGAGACTTTTAAAAACTGATAGAAGAGTCGTGTTCACTTAAAATGAATACTGCATGAATCCTGTGCAAAGTGGTGACAGTCTTATTATGACCTGATTTTGATTTAGAATTTGCAGTTAGACAAATTTTAAAAGTGCTACGTGGGAACTAGTACCATAAGTAGACAGGTCAGGATCTGTTTGTTGACTGGTTGATAATTCCCAGCCATGCATAGGTCTTTGAAGAAACTGGAACATTATCTAACTACTTATTTGCTCTTGCGCTTTTTTTTTTCTTTTTGTCTTTTGTTCCTAAAATGGCATTGCACAGGGACAAGCATGTTTGCATACAATGATATATTTGATAGCTGATAGTTGTTATCTCAGTGTGTTTGTTTACTATCTGTTGCTTCCTTACATTGTTCACCAGACTGTCTTTAGTGGGAGACATAACAATGGTGCATGTCACAGCTGAAATGTCCCATTACAATAACATTTTCTTTGGCCCATCATCAGTGTTGTACAAATGCAGTGCTGAACAATTGGTTGTCAAAACATGAGACATTAACTTTGCCACAGTGCCACTGCCACTACAGACCAAGATAGCTATAAAGTCTGTTTTTTATTTCTTTTTTTCCCCTTTTCAGTACTTTAATGTGTAATATTGATAGATGTTTAAACAGACTATAGTTTGACAGTAAAACAAAATAAGGGAAATTTGCTTTAGTTTGTTGAGTATGCCAGCAACGCAGAGGCACTAAGTGACAAAATATGTGGATCTCCTGTTGAGAGCAAGTTAAAATCTAGAAAAGTGGGAAGAAAATGCTTTTATCTATTACCTAATTATTCATGACTTGTTAAGGATTCTGCTTGTGGCAATGTTTGTACTATTCTTCCTGTTTTATTATCTTTGCCTCTAGACTGAAGTAGTCATTTTGTTTTTTGAAGGATCACATTGCTGAGCACATCCAGAGTACATTTCATTAATTAAATTCAGCCTGTTGCATTTGCCTTCCCTTTTTTGGTGATGCAGTACTGATACAATTACATTTTATTCATGTCTCATGTGGAACTTTGCACAGTCTAGCTAGGAGAATCAAGCAAAAGTTTTCATGGACAGAGGTATACAAGGCAATGGCAAGATTTTATTTACGATTAAATTCCTGTTTTACATGGATACCACATTAGACTGCTATTAAAGGAAGAAGGGGAAAGAGAGTGAGCAAGAAAGGAGAAGATATGTAAATGAGAGAGAGATAGTTTACAAGAAGTAATTGGAGAGCACTCCTAGTAGTAGATGACTTTTAAAACTGCATTTATGAATACATTGTCTCTATCTCTCACATGCCTGTGCAACACACACACACATGCGCTTGTTTGCAATTGTTTGTATGTATTAGCAATAAACAAAACTAAAATTTTTCTTACTGAACTTATTCTAGAGAAAATAACCCTGCTACGACATTTATTGGGTATCTTGCAAAACTCTTTTACTCGTATCAGATTTGTTATGCCTGATTTAGCTAGGTTGATTCCATCTAAATACAACATGCTGAATAACCACCTTGTGAGGGGCCAGAAATGGACTGAAATACTTAGGTTTTCACTGTCTTCTTTGCTCTGCCCACCTCCACAGCCATGACTAACAGGATTATGAATCTCATTTTGTACATAAAAAGGTCGCTAGCCCTGAGGTCAGATGCATGTCTGTGTGGTTATGTTCGTAAAGTGTTTGCAGCAATGACTTTCCTTACAATATAAGCTGAATGTAACAACATATATTCTGTAAACTTTTCTTCCAAGAAAATAAAATAATATTGGATATATTCTAGTCAGCTGATGAATATTTGCATATAAAATAAATGAATAATTAATTTGTGCCAGTGTTTACAGGCAGCAGACTTTTAATGTGAGAGGGATTTCAGTGCCAGCGTAAACTATTGTGCCTCTGTCTTTTGTAGTCCATCTGTTGATACAAAGCTACTGATCCTATTTCATCCATCCATCCATCCATCCATCCAATCTGACAGTGCACTACTGAGGTGCTTGTCAGATCCAGTCTGGCCGTCACTCACTGCTCCTAGCCTTGAGCTCTTTCAGATAATTTCTTCCATATTTCCCTAACCTTACGTATTCTCAGATCTCATTTACTCCTTTCTGAATGGATGATCTTTGGACACCAGCTAGTTGCTCCGATAATTTAGATACTTTCTTTATAATAATTATATATATTACTAGTTTTATTTCCTTCAGGCAATTTATTTTTTCCTAGTGACTGCTAATCTCTCCATAATTACTTTAATTGCTAGAATTGTTTTGTCTTATCTGCCCTAGGGCATTTATAAGCCTATCCAGAGTGTATTTGGCTTCCGCCTCCCTATTAGATTAGTCTACTGTGCCTCTGTAAAGTAGGTCACAGAAGGTACCCTTTTAAGATTAGTTTACTGTGCCTCTGTCTAGCAGGGACACAGAAGAGATCCCAGGGGTGAATGTGCAATTTCCCATCCACGCGTCCAGATTTCGCTTGAAGAGGGTCAGCAAGGGGCTATGTCTAACATGAATTGGGATTCTATTCCAGAGTGAGGGGAGCCTCTGGGAAATGAATATGTCCCTCCAGCATGTCCTATTTATTTTTGTGCTGCGGTTTAGGTCCCTTGAGCATGTAGCTCTAAGGGACTTGGATTTTTTGAGGTGGAGCATGTCCATTAATTCTGGGTTTGACATGGCTTTGTACGTCAGGCATAGATCGCCTCTGAGTAGGTGGTAAGCAACTGAGTAGAGCTGGAGTTTCTTTAGTCGAGCTGCATAGGACATTTGTTTGTAGCCCATGATCCTCTTGGTGAGGTACTTTTGGGGTCTCTCCAGTTGCTTCAGGTGTCGGGTAAGGTACATCCCAAAAGGGGCATTGTATTCAATTATGGGCCTGATGAGTGACGAGTAGAGGGGCACAATGACCTCTCTTGATCTAGATGCGAACCCTTTCATGATAAGGTGGGCTATATAGAAGGTCTTTCTAACCACTTTGGCAATGTGATTATCAAAGGAGAGATTGCTATCTACGTTGGTCCCCAAATCTCTAATTACTTCTTCCATACTTAATGGATTACCACCTATGTGGTAATTTGTGGGCACCTTGTTTTTCCCAAAGGGGATAACTATGCACTTTTTAGCATTTAGCTTGAGGCCGTGGCTCTGGCACAAAGCATCCGTCTCTGTGAGACCCTTTTGGAGGATGCTTGTGTCAGCTGGAGATTCGATTATGGCCCCCAGTTTGCAGTCATCTGCGAACTTTGTCAGCCATAATCCCCCCCCGTGTTAGCCTGAACCTCAGAGAAGTATATACCGAACACGAGAGGTCCCAGAACTGAGCCCTGTGGGACGCCACTTGTAACTGGTTTGGATTCAGACATGGCACCTGCAATTCTGACCATGTGGGTTCTATTTCTGAGCCAGTTTGCAACCCAGCTTGTGATATAGGGGTTGATATTTAAGCTGGTAAGCTTATTTATGATGCCTGAGTGGGATATTGTGTCGAAGGCTTTTGCAAGGTCCAGGTAGGCTGTGTGGACTACCTTGCCCTCATCTATGGCTTTGGTAACTGTTTCAAAGAAATCAACTAGGCTTAAAAGGCAAGATCTGCCCTTAACAAAGCCGAATTGGGTAGGGTCCAGTTTCTGGAGGCTCCCAATGTCTTTGTTTATGAGTTCCATGATAATATGCTCCATAGCTTTACAGACCAGACTAGTCAGGCTTATGGGGCGATAGTTTCCGGGGTCTGTTGTGGCACCACCTTTGTGGAGTGGGACCACTGTAGCTGTACGCCATTCTTTGGGTACATATCCTGTAGTAAGGCTAAGTTTGAACAGTGACTTAATGTGAGGGTTCAGTTCTTGTTGGAGCTCATGTAAGACACAGACTGGGACACCGTCCGGTCCCATAGATGCTGTGTTTTTTGCTTTGGAGAGGGCAGCTTTCACCTGTGCATCTGTGATGTCAGGGAGGTTACATTCAGTTGGGATAGGCATTTGCTCCTTTGGGGGGAAGGGGGGGAGAAGTTTGCACTGAATCTGTCTGCCAGGATGTTGGCTATGTCTGTAGGTTCGGTATATTTTGTACCGTTATGCAACAATTCAGAGCATATCTGGGAGTTTCCGCCCATGTTCCTGACATAACTAAAGAAGGCCTTGTGATTATCTTTAGTGTCTAGGGCAATTTTTCTTTCGAAACTGGCCTTTGATGATTTTATGAGGGATCGAAGTTTCTTGCTAATACTGATCAGAGATGCCTTCCCTTTTTGGGATTTTGCTCTGTCATGTAGTAGCTTCCTACTTCTGTTGTATAGCTTATTTATGGCTGGAGTCCACCAGACCGGTCTCCTGTTTTTGGAGGAGTGAGTCTTGGTTTTATTTGGGATAGCACGATCCATGCATTCCTGCAGGTTCTCATAGAATGCATTTGTAAAGGATTCTGCGGATTGGGCTGTATTATCCTCTGGCCCAGGGGCTTTGAAGGATTCCACCTCAGTCTTGAGAAGTGCAAAGTTGGCTTTTGAGAAATTCTTTACAGTGATTTCCTTGGCTGGGGGTAGGGTTGGGATATGGATGTCCAGGGAAATTTGTTTATGGTCTGATCTTACCAATGAGGGGTTTACCACTGGTGTGGAACATAGAGTCCCCATGTTGGTGATGACCAGGTCCAATATGTTGTTCCCTCTTGTGGGAGTGATGACCAGTTGTTCCATTGTGTTAGAGTTTATAAATTCAAGGAACCATTGGGCGAGGGTGTTTGGATTTGAGTAGTTTTCCCAGTCAATGTTTGGGTAGTTGAAGTCACCCAATAACATAGTGTTTGGAGAGACCTTCATATTCTCCAGTGTTCTCAGGAATGCCAAGTGGGGTTCCTGTAATAGGGAGGGTGTTCTGTAGCAGGCTACAAACTGAAAGGCAGTTTTTCCCGCTGTTAGTTGCACATGGATGGTTTCGGATGGTTTTCGATGCTTTGTGCAGTGCCGCTAACCTGGAGGTGTAGGTATCTTTGATGAATATAGATACTCCCCCTCCTTTTGTGCTTCGGTCCGAGTTTTGGGGCCGAAACGCATGGTATGAGTTATAACCTGGTAGTGCTGGGGTGCTCTCAGGAGCCTTGAACCAGGTTTCTGTTACTGCACAGACATCGATTTTCTCCATACTGAGGAGAGCCTCGAGTGCGTGCATCTTGAAGTTTAGACTTCTGGCATTGAGTAGCATTACCTTTAGTTTTTTATCCTTGGGTTGTCTATGGAGGTGGGTTTGTCCTTTGAGCCTTGCCTAAAACAGGCACTATGGGGGTGGCAATAGCCTTGGCCAGTATACGAAAGCCTAAGGGTGACAGGTGCAAGCCGTCCCTAGTGAAGCAACGTGGCTTGTTGAGCATGTCATCCCAGGCTGACAGACACTGGATCCCCTTTGAATGACACCAATACTTTAGTCAATTGTTGAAACTGATCATTTTGTCTTTATACTGTGGCATCATTCTTGGTGAGGGCAAGATGCTACTCAAGGTCAGGGTCATACCAGCCTGGGCTACATGGTCAAAGAGCTCTTCTATGTCTCTTTTCATGTAGTCCAGGGAGGTACGTCTCAGGTCATTCACACCAGCATGGACAATGACGGAGTCATACTTGTACTTGCTTTGGAGTGACCTGAGTGCTTGTGTTATGTGGCAGATCCTGGCACCTGACAGGCAGCTTACAGTGACCTTGTCCTTGTTCAGTCTGGTGAGCGGGACGTCAGTGTGCCGGACAATGGAGTCCCCTATAAAAAGTGTATTTGGTGTGTTATTTGGCCTTAAAGGCTGTGACTGTGAGGCACACTGATTTTATGAGATATGTGATTCGTGGGTATTGTTGAGGGGTGGCTGTTGCTTGGATATCTGCTTAGGAGGTCTTTGCTGTTTAGGCAGATTTTTATTTAGAGCCTCCGAGTATGTTTTTGTGTGCTTATGTGTTGGGTATGCAGATGCAATAGGTCTGTGTGAGACTGGATTTGTGGTGTGGTTGGTTACCTTTTCCTCCTGACTGATTGTGCCAGTCTTTGGTTGAGAGAGCTCTGCCTCCAGTTTGGCTGTGTAACTGCATCTCTCACATGTATTAGAGTTTGTTGGAAGGAGGAGAGGGTTGTCTGTGTACATAAGGCAATTGTAACATTGCCTCAAAATTCCCAGATTCACCAGCTGGACTGGAGAGTAACCTTGAAACTGACCCTTGGACATACCAGATTAGTATAGGGAACTGTTTTTTTACTGAACAGATTAGGGAAGGAAACTGATTTTTCACTTGATCAGGAAGGACCAATCGGGAGCCTAATACTTATGAGAAATCAAGGAGGGTGTAGTGCTTTAGTTAGTTAGTGTTTCCTTATAAGAGCTGAGCAAGTGCAGGGCTTTAGAAAGATAATAGAGTGATTACTTTGAGAGTTTGAACAGTTCTAAGGGAAAAAGTGAAGAGCAGACTTTGTGGAGCCTGGAATAGTTTAAACCTGTTTAGGCGGCGCTGCCCAACGCTGCTCAGTGTGCAAAACCGCGCAAAAAGAGAGTTGTTGGTTTCTAAGAGAGAGAGATCAAGGAGTTTAGAATTGACGCAAAATGGCCAATAAAACTACAGCTTCTAGGTAGTAACCACTCCTCCAGGGACAGGCAGGCTGTTCAGTGTTAACCACTCCCACTGGTGAACACAGAGACTTCCCTTTAGCCCAAGCAAGCACTGGCCTTCTAGAAACTTCCAAACAGTTCAGAACAGCAAATCTGTAACTGAACTTTCTTAACTTTCAGAAAGTGGGAAAAAAGCAAGATTTTTTTGTTTTTTTCTTTTTGTTGTAGTTTAAAGGTAGCAGAGATACACAAGCAGCAAAATAATCACAACAGTGCAATAAATGACCCCACAATTGAGTGCTAGGCCAAAATCAGGTAAAATGCAGTTTTTAGAGAAAAAACAATTTTAAATTTAGTGCAACACAGGAAATGCAGTAAACAGGCTCTAGATGTGTTCCAAGTACTGTTACTATTACAGATATAAACTTTAGCAAACCGGAAAATGCCAAAAAGTAGGCGGCAAAGCAGTAAAACTTAACAAAAAATCAGAAGAAAATACTTAAAATCACAAAAGAGGCTCCTTTTCTTCTCTCAGCGTTTTCTCCCCTTGGTAGGTGCTTCAGCAACAACTAGCAAGCCTGAAAAGATGCCAAAACCATGAGGCAGCTGGGTTTTAAGAGAGACAGATCAAGGAGTGTAGAATTGACCCAAAATGGCCAATAAAACTACAGCTTCTAGGTAGTAACCACTCCTCCAGGGACAGGCAGGCTGTTCAGTGTTAACCACTCCCACTGGTGAACACAGAGACTTCCCTTTAGCCCAAGCAAGCACTGGCCTTCTAGAAACTTCCAAACAGTTCAGAACAGCAAATCTGTAACTGAACTTTCTTAACTTTCAGAAAGTGGGAAAAAAGCAAGATTTTTTTGTTTTTTTTCTTTTTGTTGTAGTTTAAAGGTAGCAGAGATACACAAGCAGCAAAATAATCACAACAGTGCAATAAATGACCCCACAATTGAGTGCTAGGTCAAAATCAGGTAAAATGCAGTTTTTAGAGAAAAAACAATTTTAAATTTAGTGCAACACAGGAAATGCAGTAAACAGGCTCTAGATGTGTTCCAAGTACTGTTACTATTACAGATATAAACTTTAGCAAGCCGGAAAACGCCAAAAAGTAGGCGGCAAAGCAGTAAAACTTAACAAAAAATCAGAAGAAAATACTTAAAATCACAAAAGTGGCTCCTTTTCTTCTCTCAGCGTTTTCTCCCCTTGGTAGGTGCTTCAGCAACAACTAGCAAGCCTGAAAAGATGCCAAAACCATGAGGCAGCTGGGTTTTAAGAGAGACAGATCAAGGAGTGTAGAATTGACCCAAAATGGCCAATAAAACTACAGCTTCTAGGTAGTAACCACTCCTCCAGGGACAGGCAGGCTGTTCAGTGTTAACCACTCCCACTGGTGAACACAGAGACTTCCCTTTAGCCCAAGCAAGCACTGGCCTTCTAGAAACTTCCAAACAGTTCAGAACAGCAAATCTGTAACTGAACTTTCTTAACTCGCAGAAAGTGGGAAAAAAGCAAGTTTTTTTTTTTTTCATGTCAGCATATTAAGGTGCAGTGAAGCTTCAACCGTTAAAAAGCAAATGAACTCCATTATTTATTGCTCGCTAAGCAATGATTTGCTGTTTAGTGATCTTAAAATTAAAATTATAAAGTAAAATAAAAAAGTGTGTGTCTGTGCATGTGTGCATGCACATTTGCATGAGACCTTGCATGCATGCATGTGAGAGACATCACTGACTACAACATGCAGTCACTTAGTACAGATCTTTTGTAAAAGAAGAGTTATGAAATTCTTAATCTCTTATATTATTGACTGATTGTAATCCACATTGATTTAGGAGATTAAAAAAAATGGACAAGCAGTACTATGCAGGAAATTCAGGGACAGTAAAGGAGTGGTGGTGAGAGTTACTACACCTTGCATTATTTTTTAAAAGAAAATATCCACCATTGTTTATGCCGGTGATTGTAAAATTGCAATTATAAAGTAAAATGAAAAAAATTAAAGTGTATGTATGGGAGCATTTGTGTGTGTGTGTGTGTGTGTGTGTGTGTGTGTGTGTGTGTGTGTGTGTGTGTGTGTGTGTGTGTGTGTGTGTGTGTGTTTGTTTGTGTGTGTGTGTGTGAGACAGAGAGAGAGAGAGAGAGAGCAACAGGTAGTCCATTAGCACAGATCATTAGTAAAATAAGTTATGAAGCTCTTAATCTCTGGCGTTATTAACTGACTGTAATCCACAGTGATTTACCCCCCCCAAAAAATTGGCAAGCAATACTATGCAGCAAAATTAGGGAAAGTAAATTGGTGGTGGTGGTTGTGTGGGACTGAGAGTTGCTATGCTTTGCATTCTCTTTTTCCCATTAATTTGCTCTCAGGGTGACAACTGTGAATGTTTTTCACTCAGCAAAGTTGATGATAAAGTGCAGGGTGTGTGTTTTTTTACTACTGTACATGAGTGTGTGATTCCATCTGCCTGTCTATGTTTCTGAATGTGTGTGTGTTTCTGTGTATACATCTGTGGGTCTGTCTGTCTGTGTGTGTGTAGATATTAAATTAAACAGTGTAAGAAACTTCTCTGTCTGGAAGATTTTCAGTCCATATATCTCTAGTTAATCACTGTATATTAATCAGATCAGACAATAGTAGTTGAAGTAACGAACTTAAACTCATCTTAAGTAAAAAAAAAAAAAAAAAAAAAAAAAAAGTATATATATATATATATATATATATATATATATATATATATATATATATGATTGTACAAAATTACTAAGTATTCGAAAGTAATCCAAGCAAGGCAGGCAGTTTGTTTCCAGTTGAAAATCATTTATTAAGTACACAGACAAGCGATCCAAGTAAAACAAAAAATAGAGTAATACGTGTAGATATTAAATACTTGCATAACTTGTACTTTGGATACAAAATACTTTCTCCAACAAGAATTATGTATACTACTTAAGAACAACTATTTTACATTAAAATAATAATAATAATAATATATATATATATATATATATATATATATATATATATATATATATAAAATACAAATTGATTTAACAGATAGCCTATCGCTAAGCACAGTAATGCCCTCCAGATTGTGTATTATTATCAAAATAACTGGGAGTGTTGAGTACCTCCCCTTGAACTGTATGCCCTCAGAACATGCCTGGGCATGTTGTATTTCCACAATAACACACACCATGTCTGGAATTATTGTTTTCTTATCAAGATATAGCATTTATTATTACTTTACAGTTCACCACATATCAGAAATGCCCAAAGATTTATGAAAACTCACATGGTTGTCAAGATGAGCATAAAATGTTATCCCAGACCACTGTTTAATAAAAGTTGCTTGTCTGTATAGGACAGAAACACACAAGAGTATTGTAGTGCTATGTACACCTTGGCATTGTGATGAGTCTTAGAAACATTTTCAGCACCACTTTTTGTATATGAAAACATGGAAAAAATTAAAGATGAACTAAAATACAAAATTCAAATTGTGCTAAGTGTTCCACATATGTTTATGAAAGAAAGCCTGTTGTTCTTTCCTAGACCCCTTTTTTTTTCCATTTTATTTGATAACTGGGTCCTAGAAAATGCATTCATCCTAGCCTTGTGTACATTAAGGGTATATAGAGAGAGTGGCTTTAGGGGAGCAATGTCATAACATGCAAAACAGCAATAGCACAAACATTAAAGTACTGCAGGTGCTCACAAAAAGGCATTCATAGGTCAGCATGCAGTGCAAATGATGATGCAACTGTAAATGGTGCAAAAGACTAAGCAAAAGGTAAACAAAACACATTGTGGTATACCTTCAGAACCCATGCTGAGCATTCAATATATTGGCAGCAAATTTTGCAAACTGTTTTAAGGTATGTATTGCAAAACTGGTACCAAATGTTAGTGTTGACTCTTCTCTTCATCAAATTATCCTCAGATTACACTAATACAACATGGCAAAAGGGGTACGAAGCCAACTTCCAACACAATGTCAGCAGCTTGTAAGACAGTACACATTGTCTTTTGCCAATGGGTAAAATAATGCAGACCCTTTGCTGCAGTACATAACTCTGTATCTTATTGGCATCACACATTCAAGACTGGAAAATATTCTGAAAATATCCATTTGACAGAGGAAGGAAAAGTGAGAGGGGAAAGCATGTTAATAGGTAGGGAGTGGACTGATGTCTGTGATATTACTATTCAAAAGTGAATGGTATGGTGGGGGGGAGTAAGGTGTAATGGCAGCTACATGAATAATGGGTCAGTGTTCCTCTTAGTGCAAAGAAACTAAAAGCACCAGGAAGAGTAACTAGATGAAAGTTTTAGAACTGATGAAAAGTCTGTACTGTAATCTGGTTATAGACAGACTGAAAAAAAAGAGGTAATAGTTTAGTTTATAATATCTGTCCTTTGGAGACCCTAGCCGCTGAGGTGGTAGCTCAGATGAATGTAAAAGATTCTGCAGTACATGTCCCAAAGAGTAGACACATCGGAAATCCCCTGAGAAGAGGCCATTGGTCTAATGCAGGGGCGGCTCGTGCTCTAGGACTGCAGGATTGCAGCCCTTCCACCTGTAAAATGGGTCCCCCCACCTGTGCATAAAATAAAGTCCCCAGTCCCCCCACCATCCACCATAGAACATATAAAAATAAAAAAATATCTCGGACTCTGCTCATGCGTGCTTAGTTCTTGGCTGCTGTGTTAGGCAGACTAGAACTCCAAGCACGCATGCTCAGGCATTCCTGAGCTCCAGACTGCTCAGTTAGGCAGTCCGGATAGGGAAGGGAGTTAACTCCACCTTTCCAACCCAGAGATCTGTGGGGTGACGACCGCACAAACCGGAAAATGCCCCAGTTGCTTCATGGTGGTGGGTAGAGAATAAGGCTTGAACCCTGTACCTTGGGCCCAAGTGACAAGAGTCTGAATTCCCTACCCACCACCATTTCTAAAACATTTGCAGATTTTTGCCTCATATTTATTCTGTTCCTCATAAAATCTGTGGATGTTAAGTTGTCAATCTTGCCTTCATTCTTGCTGGATGGGTTCGGAGCCGATCCTCGGCTCCGACTCGGCCACTTACTAAAGCTCGAGAGCTAATTTTACCGGCTCGAGGCAACCCTATATCCCATGATGCAAGGCGATGACTACCCAGATCTCGTTTGCGCTTTAAACTGCGAGGTGCTTTTTTTACCGGTTCCTGATAAGTTCTTCAAATTCAGACTTTTAGTCTCACCCCTTTAGTTTTAGTCACCTTTGTTGTTGTGTAAACTCTTAACGATTAATTTAACCCTATTCCCGTTAGTGTTCCCTATTTTTCTAGTTATTTATCCCTTCCCCTAAGTTAGGCCTTAAGCCTCCCCCTTTCCTAATTTATTTCTGTCAGGGATTCTGTGTGGTGTTTGAGTGTGTTTGTATCCCTGTTTAAATTTTTTATTATTGGATTGGGTGTTTATTGTGTGTGTGTCTGTGTCTGTGTCTGTTGTTACTTAGTGTTTCCTCGACACAGCTATGTCGAAGGACACAAAGGTCTCAAGCTTCAAGAAGTGTGACTCGTGCTGTCAGAAGATGTCTCTAACAGATGGTCACACTTCTTGTGTTTACTGCCTGGGACCTCTGCACCTGCAGGACTCTTGTGCTATCTGTCATGCCTTCAGCCCAAGAGTCCTGCAGGAGCGCAGAAATAAATTAATACTGAGGGGCTTATTAAAGCCTGAGAGCTCCCCGACTAAGTCGGCTCCGGGGAAGGCTTCGAAAGCAGTTAAGCCTTCGGCTTCAAGTCCTAAGCCATTGGCTACTGGTTCTCCTTCAGTGTCGAGATCGGCTCCGGCCGGAGCTGATCCTTC
This sequence comes from Protopterus annectens, assembly GCF_019279795.1. Taxonomy (NCBI): domain Eukaryota; kingdom Metazoa; phylum Chordata; order Ceratodontiformes; family Protopteridae; genus Protopterus; species Protopterus annectens. The sequence continues at coordinate 326,262,296 of NC_056749.1, read as the reverse complement.
TATATTACAAGTTACAGTATCGGCTCCATCCGGCGCCGATGCTGCTAAATCTGGGCACTCAGTGTCGGCTCCGGCTGGAGCCGACGTATCCTCAGCTCCTACGGCTCCACCTATCTCAAAAAAGAGATCACGATCCCCTTCGTTGGAGTCGATACGTTCGGCTCCGAGATCACCCCTGCTCTCGGAGCGGAGCCATCGGAGCCGTTCTTCTCGGTCGTCCAGGCTGTCCGATCACGACCTTGAGAGAGTGGTGAGTAGACTATTAAAGTCTCAGGCATTGGCCCAAATGCTCCATAGCCCGTCTCAACAGACGGTAGCTATCACACATCCACCTAACATTCCTCCTTCAACTCTCTTACAGAGCTCGGAGCCGGAGCTCCTCGGAGCCGTGACTGTTGTGACTTCGGAGCCGATACCACCCCCCCTTCGGCTCTGTCGTCCTCTGCTCCGATTTCCTCCATTAGGCCTTCATTGGAGGGATCTGGGCGTCTGGTCTCTCTCGTCGGCTCCGAGGGGGAGAGTGGCATCGGACCCTTGTCCGACCCCGTTCTCCCTCTCGGAGCTTCGGCGCTGGTGAGCTCAGCCCCGACATCGGCCTCGGAGCCGTCCCTGTCGGTGCGGCCTGGAGTTCCTATCTCTTTGGAGCGGGAGCCTTCTGGCCTCTCTGATGGGGGAGCCTTCGAGGTGATGAGGAGTGTACTAGCCCCAGGGCGTAGTCAACGGTCAGTTCCATCAGCTCCTCCCACTACAGTGCCTGCTGACGTCTCTTCCCACTCTCTTGCTCCCGGACCCAGAGATCCAATGCCTCAGGTTTCCCCATTGGGAATATCTTCCTCTTCCGAGGCTTCTCCTGACCCGTCAGGTGAACCTCCACGTAAGAGGACATGTAAGAGGAAACATCTAGACTCCCCCGAGTCTATTACATCTGATACTGACTTGGATGAGTCGGAGGGATCCCCAAGGTCCCCCTCTGAGGATGTCTCTTTCTCAGACATCCTTGAACTCCTTAAGCAGAGGGGGAACTGGCCTTCTCTTAATCCTTCCGAGGACGAGTCAGTATACCTGGAGGCGTTCGGGTCTCGACCCTCCACCTCCTGGGTGTCTCCGCCTTTCGACCCTCTTATGGACGTGGTGGCTCGGAAGGCATGGATGGCCCCAGATTCGGTGGAACCCATTCCTCGGAGGCCTTCTAAATTCATTACGGCCCCACCTGATAGGCAATATTTGACAAAAGGTGTCCTGGTTGATGCCATGGTCGTGGCTGCAGCCACCAAGAAGGAACTAGCTGATCCTTCAGTACCTGTCCATCCTCCTAACAAGGATTCTAGGACTATGGATAGGTACGGCAAGCGGATTTTTTCTTCAGCGACCTTTGCCATGCGATCGCTGAACTACTTGCGTCACTTCACCCGCCTTCAAAGAGATGTTCTTAAAGAGTTGGGAGAAGTTTTACAGGATCCGTCAGCTGCTGGGTCCCAGAATAAAATTAACTCACAGCTAGGAATCCTAAACTCCATTGTTAACTCTTCCATGCGGCTCATTTCATATGCAGCCGATGGAGCGAGTAGGGCCGCAGGCACAGGAGTGGCTTTAAGGCGTCAATCCTGGATGCGGCTTTGTAATTTTGCAGATCCCTTCAAGGCGTCCTTCACAAACTCTCATTTTGATGGCTTGACTTTGTTCGGACCTCAAGTGAAAGACACCTTGACTAGATGCGAACAAGATGGCAAGACTCTTTCTGCCGTAGGAGTCCGTTTCTCCACCCCTTCAAGACCTTACCAAAAGGTCAGAAGGGAGGGAAAATGTGGTTCCGCAAATCTCAAGGAGTCATGCCTGACGCACGAGGTCAGTTTACCCCCAGAGGCAGAGGGGGTAACAATACCAGACGCCGCCCTAGGGGCAGAGGGGGTCCGCAGAATCAGGGTAGCAGGGAGCCTCTCTCTGACAAACCCTTCCAGCATCCCTGAAATGTTGCCCGATTGTCCACCTTCGGAGGCAGTCGGGGGAAGATTATCGCTGTACCCAAAAGCTTGGCTTTCCCTTTCTCAAGACAAATGGGTACAGTTGATCATATCCGAGGGTTACAAAATTCACTTTATTCAAACTCCAGTTCAGCAAAAGGGAGCCCTTCCAGATGTTCCACCCGGTCTAAGGTAACTAGCAGTACTAGAGATTTCAAAACTGCTAGCAAAAAGAGCCATCCAGCCAGTCCCAGCAGACCAAATAGGATCCGGTATCTACTCAAGGTTCTTTTTAGTACCAAAAAAGACAGGGGACTGGAGACCAATATTAGATCTCAGCAAACTAAACAAGTTTGTAAAGAAAACAAGATTCCGGATGGTCACGCTTCAGTCCATTCTACCCTTTCTGGGAAAGGACAATTGGATGTGCTCGGTAGACCTTCAGGATGCGTACTATCACATAAAAATTCACAGGCGCTCCAGAAGGTTTCTCTGCTTTCGGCTGGGGACCAGTCACTTCCAATTCAGAGCCCTGCCATTTGGACTCACTACAGCCCCCAGAGTGTTCACCAAATGTATGGCAGCGGTTACGGCTCACCTGAGACGTCAAGGATTCCAGGTGTTTCCATATCTAGACGACTGGCTCCTCACTGCCACCACCAGGCATCAACTTCTCCAAGCCAGAGATTACACCATTCACATTTGCAGAGGGCTAGGGATTTCTATAAATTTCGAAAAATCTGCCTTGTCGCCTTGTCAATCTATTACCTTTATAGGCGCCAAATTGGACACCGTACAACTTTCAGCAAAGTTAACAGACCAAAGGATTTTGGACATTCAAAATCACGTCCATGTGATTCTTCTTAGCAACAAAATTCAGGCCAGATTTGCTCTGAAAGTATTGGGTCTTATGGCAGCCGCCATAACACTTCTTCCCCTTGCCCGCTTTTACATGCGTCTTCTACAATGGATGCTGTTCGCCCAATGGTCCTTTCAACAACTTCCCATGCATCACAGGATCATAATAACTCCAATTTGCAAAAGGTATCTGACCTGGTGGATATCGTCCCCTCAAGTCCATCAGGGCAGACCCTTTGTTCCTCCCGCCCCGGTCGCCACGGTTACATCGGACGCCTCCCTGATCGGGTGTGGGGGGGGCATTATCAGGGCAGGATGGTCCATGGCATTTGGCAACCTTTCGAATGCCACCTGCACATAAATGTCCTGGAGATGAGAGCAGTGCTTTTAACGTTGCAAGTCCTCAACGACTCTCTTCTTCTGGGAACTATTGCAGTCCAAACGGACAATATCTCTGTAGTGTGGTATATCAACAAGCAGGGTGGAACCAAGTCCTATCCACTGTGTCGAGAGGCTCTCAGACTTTGGCAGTGGGCAATCTCTTCTCAGTGGTTTCTGATAGCAATGCATATCCCCGGGAAATCCAACATCATAGCGGACAGGTTGAGCAGAGCTATTCTCATGCCTCACGAGTGGTCTCTCAAACAATCTGTGACGGAAGAGATTTTTCAGAAGTGGGGCCTTCCTTGCTGCGATCTTTTTGCTACACCTCAAAACAGCAAATGCCCCGACTTCTTCTCTCTCTTCCCCCTTCCAGGCCATCCCCCCAGAGACGCTCTAACCCAAGATTGGCCCCGGGGACTTCTTTATGCCTTTCCTCCCTTTCCTCTGATACCACAAGTAATTCCGAAAGCAACTGCCTTGAGAGCCAAGTTGATTCTCATTGCCCCTTATTGGCCTCGACAGATATGGTTTCCGTTCCTACATTGTTATCTTTTGGTACATCCATGGCATCTGGACCTGGTTCCAGATCTTCTGACCCAACAGTCGGGGCAGCTGCACCAATCCATACCTTCTCTCAACCTCACTGCTTGGTTGCTCCGCTTCCATCCCTAGCCAGGCTTCCTATGATTTCTATTCCCGTCCGGGATATCATAGTAGCTTCCCTTAAATCTTCCACCAGAAGGATTTACACTAGTAAATGGCAACGTTTCTCCTTCTGGGCAAAAGCTAGGAATATAGACCCCTATACTGCTCCGATTCATTCAGTCTTGGACTTCCTAGCCGAGATTTTTCATTCAGGATCTTCTTCCTCCACAGTGAAAGTTCAGCTGGCAGCCATTTCAAACTTTCATATAGGCTTGTTGGACCACAACATTATGTCACATAAACTTTGCAAGGCATTCCTTAGAGGTATTTTTTTACTTAAACCTCCGATTAGAGACCCCCCACCACAGTGGGATCTAAATTTAATTTTAACATCCTTGATTCTTCCCCCTTTTGAACCTGTGGCTGCCTGTTCATTGAAATTTCTTTCTTGGAAGACACTCTTTCTAGTCGCCATTACTTCTGCCAGGAGAGTATCTGAGCTTCATGCCCTCTGCATTCGTCCTCCCTACTTAATCTTCCACAAAGACAGAGTTTCTCTAAGGACTAATCCGTCTTTCTTACCCAAAATGGCATCGCAGATGAACTTAAATCAATCCATTGATCTTCCAGTTTTTTTCCCAAATTATTCTAATAGAGCGGAACAAAAACTACATTATCTTGATGTTCACCGCCAACTCAGATATTATCTGGACAGAACCAAACATTTTAGGAAATCTGATCAACTGTTTTTATCCTATGCAGAGAACAGGAAAGGCCTTCCAGTATCCAAGGTAACTCTATCTAGATGGCTGTCTTTTGTGATTACTTGCATTTATCAGCTCAGAGGTAAAGAGTTGATTTCTAGGCCAAAAGCCCATTCTACCAGAGCTCTAGCTACATCTACAGCTTTTCAGGCTAGACTTCCAATAGACACTATTTGTGCAGCAGCCACATGGGCCTCTCCTCATACCTTTGTTTCACATTACAAATTAGACTTGGCCTCCAGAGACAGAGCGAATTTTGGTTCCACCGTTCTCAAGAGTCTGTTCCATTGAGCCACCCAGGATAGAGGTGCTAGGGATGCGGTCCCATCCAGCAAGAATGAAGGCGAGATTGACAACTTAACATTAAGAAGTTATGTACCTACCATAACGTTCCATGTTAGTTGTCTTCTCTAGCCTTTTTTCTTGCGTCCCGCCCACCATCCCCCTAGCCTGGTCAGACCGAGAAGATTGTGCCTGTTCCCTTAAGAGTCTTAATCCAATTTTTCCAACTAATCAGCTTTCTAGTGTCACTAGATTAGGCTGATCTTTTTCGGGGGATTATTATTATTATTATTATTATCATTATTACTATTATTACCTCTTCCTCCTCCTCTCCAGTTGGAGGAATGTATTGCATAATTTCCTTAGCTTCCAAACAAGATCTGGGTAGTCATCGCCTTGCATCATGGGATATAGGGTTGCCTTGAGCCGGTAAAATTAGCTCTCGAGCTTTAGTAAGTGGCCGAGTCGGAGCCGAGGATCGGCTCCGAACCCATCCAGCAAGAAAGAAGGCGAGAGAAGACAACTAACATGGAACGTTATGGTAGGTACATAACTTCTTATTTCTGTATTTCTGTTACTTAAAACAGATAGTAGTGCAGTGGTAGCAGTGTTGCCTGACTGCTGTGGGTTGTCTGGTTTTATTCTTGGTTGGGGTGCCTTCGGTGTGGAGTCTGCATGTCCTCCCTGTGTTTGTGTGGGTTTGCTCTGGTGTCCTCAGTGGATATTTGTCCCTATTGTTTGGACTGTATTCCCCCATTATTGGTTTTGTCCAGGTTTTTTGTGCCAAGGTTAAGAGCTATGGTGATAACTGAACTCACTGAATATGTTTGGGGGCTGTATTCCCCCATTATTGGCTTTGTTCAGGTGTTTTGTGCTAAGATGTTGACAGCTATGGTGAGAACTGAATTCATTAAATGGTAGCCATTTAAGTTTCAGTCTTCCTTTCTTTCATAAAAATAGATGATTTGGCATAGTAGTATGTTGCTCTGGCTGTTTTGCACAGGGACCTGGGTTCAATAGTTGGCAGTGAAATGTATGGTGGTAACACAGCATTTTATTCTAGCAACTTTCCAACATTAAACAACAATGTTTAAAATGTGTCCCTGGTTTTTGGGCTTTTGTTCCCCCCCCCCCCCAAATAAATTTTGGCTTTGTCCAGATTTCTTGTGCTGCAAAGTTCAGAGATATAGCTGAGTGTCAAGTAGATTTTACAAGGAGCTGAGAGCTGCAGGGGAACAAAAGTTTAGTGCTGCTTATGCCGAGTCTGCTTACATTGTAACTAGCACAACAGGTAATGTACTTGCTTTTGATGCAGAAGGCTATGGGTTCTACTCCCACAGTAGGTAGATCCATTGCTGATACTGTACTCTGTTGTAAAGGGGATGGATGCTGCAGTCCTCTTTGGTGAAGATACCTAGTAACTATGAACCTGTTATCAGTTTGCTATCCATTCCCTGTTGCGATATTATTAGCATTATATTTTTTTTAATGAAACATAAGCAATGTATTCCTCAAGGGCAACAGGCACTTTATTTGTAGATGAAACAGTGACATATAAAGTTGTTTGCTAGCAGTAACCTCTTCATTAGTTAACAGATTTCTTTAATGTGGAATTATTTAGATGGCTTTTACTTCTTCAGAGATTGTGCATATTTACTGATACTGGTGGACTGTTGAAGTTTGAGAAGACTTTTATGATGGAAATGTTCTGAATTGGGCAGTTTAACTGTACTGTATTGTACAAGGAATATAATTTAATATATCAGGAAGGTTTATCAAAGAGAAAATGTATGTTTCGTGTTCAAGGGGCCTATGATTTGAAAACAGCCCAAAATTAATCTTTATCTGCCACTGGCAAAATGTATTTTCTTTGAATGTGGGTTTCAATGCTGTTTCAATGAATGTGAGTTTTAATGCTAAGTCTGTTTTCATTGTGAGACTGCATTGCTTTGTTTAGCAGATATCTATTAGGGTTTATGCTGTAAAATATAAAATAAAACTTTCAAATGAAATCCATATCATCACATAAATAAAGCAGTATGCACATTAGAGTGTTTATGGCAAATGGGGTGAAATAATTAAAGGAATGGGACATTGGACTGGCTGCAGGGGGGATGCTCCATTCGACCATGATTTTGTGAGGGGGAAGGCCAGCAAACTCAGACAGCCCTGGATGAACTATACCTCTCAACTCTCCAGAATTTTGCAGAATGAATAGATTTTTGCTTCTTATTTTTGGTTTGTTCCTCATAAAATTTGTGGTTTTCTGCCAAATCATTTAGGAATGAAGTCACTAAATAATGACAGACATTGAGTTTCAGACATCATAATCTTCAGAAAAATGCATGCTAGAGCAAGACCTGTTATTCTATCAACTGTCTTAAGTTTATACAAGAGCAATTATTAGTACTGTTTGCATGGTCCCCCAATATATTTGTCCTTTTCCAGATTTCCTGCATTAAGAGGTTGAGAGGTACATTCGAATAAATCGCTTTATAGAATTAGGAATATCCAAACCTCTCAACTGTCCCCAATTTTGGTTCAAAACGTTGCTCTCCCCCTAATAATCCCTCTGCAAAATGACAATTTTGGAAGAAAACGTGGAGGGTTTACAATTATAAATAACTGTAATGATCAGAGTTATAGATTACTTTTATTTCAGAAATGCATGTAGATGATCTTATTTTGTCAGCTGCTCAAGTTAACAGTACTAATTTTAAAAAGGTGTCCCTTCTTTGACAGGTTCCCAGCTGTATTGTGTGGCAATTTTATATTTTGCATAACATTTTTGGTCTGTTTTTCATAAAATTGTGGTTTTCTGGCAAATTAGTAGCAAATTATTAAAGACTGAAGTTAGAAAATAATGGCAGACATTTGAGTTTCAGATTTCATACCTTCAAAAATTCATGCTAATACAAGACCTACTACTATTTTATTATCTTTCTAAGTTTATAAGAGCAATATTTAAACATTGTCTTTATTTTTGGGCCTGTGTCCCACTTCTGTGTATGGCTTTTTCCAGATTTCTTTCTCTGAGGTTGAGAGGTATGAGTGTCAGAGCCATCACCGTCAGCCAGAGACATTTCAAACTGTGACCTACTTGTTGCACCCCACTCCCCATTGTAGTGGCTCTGGATGTGTCCAAGCAAGGCAAGAAGCAGTTATGCAGTGTAAGTGTGCAGAGTATTCCCCCATCCAAGATAGACCACAAGTACAACCGTGGCTTTTCATCTGTCCTTGATTTTGCAGAATGTTCTGGTTTTCTGTCATATTTTTATACTGTTGATTTATGCTTCTTATTATTTAGAAAATGCATGCTGTTGCAGTGCCCCGTTGCTCCGTATTAAAGTAGCAATGCTTTATTGTCCCATCAGGTAAGCTTGTCGGAGATTGTAAGATGCAAGTAAGCTTTAATAAGCATACTGTTAAAGAATTACCAACATTGGAAACCTTTTCATTGTTGCCATGCAGAGAATATTTACATAACTAGATAACGTATAAGCCTTAGGTATTGAAATGCATATGGCAGTAAATGAAATAAAGGACAGGATTTTACAGTATTTTCAGAAGCTCATTACATTTGTTGGAGACTTGCAGTTATCTTTGCAGGCTTTACCCGTAAACTAAACAGAATGCCAGTCTATCATGTGTGGTCCATAACTTGTGCAGTAATCCTTTAAGCAATTTATCTTGAGCTTGTTTCTTGTTCGCTGTTCATTTTTTACTTTGATCATGTGTTCCCCATGAAACAAGTAGATGTTGTCAGGCAGCAGGTCTTTTTTGGATAAGAAACATTTTTACAAGTGGGGGTATCACAGATATTGCTACTTTCAGCATGTTACTTGGTAATTTTATAAAGCTGAATATAAATTATAACTAGAACTGCAGTGCAAGGAGAAGTGGTTTGAGCTGAGTGCTGCTTGTTTTGTTTTATACTTGATTTTGACTGGCATTCCAGTAATGTATTTAAAAAGTAATTTATTTTTTCATGCCTCACAACTTTTGTGTTTCCATCTAGATATTAAGTAAGTTGTCATGTAGCCAATGCATTGAAATATTTTTTTCTTCTACACTTCATTTTGTCTTGATTGGACTCCCGTAATGATGGTTTGGCACCCATGGCAGCATTAAAGTTACAGTTATTGTGGTTTTGAGCATGGCTACACCCCTTTCTAGTTGGCCACACCCCTTCCCACTGGCCCCACCCATTCAGCTGTCTCCTGCAGCCCCCCCCTTTAATTTGAAGTCACCAGCCACCACTGGTCTAGTGGGACTAACTTGGTCAACAAAGTAGATAAATAAATAAAAGATTAATGTGTTAAAATGGTAGCAAAACAGAATGTTAGACATTTTCTTTGATATGACTATGCAGTTGCATCATGTATGATTTTTCTGAGTAAACCATTGAGTTACTTTACTACCATACACTTTTAAAAATGCATGATGTATGCTTACCTAAACTATGATAATTTTATAGCCTTTTCCTTAGACTGCAATTTGGGAAGAGTCTAATGGAAATTTTATCTTGATTTTTATAAAAAAAAAAAAAAAGATTGTCATGTTACTAACAAATTATGTAAGAGTCTAGTTGTACTCAACAATTTCCATAATGCTCATACTGACATTTTATTCTGACTCCACCTATGGGATGTCAGGTTATCTCCAGACAAAGATACAGCCAGGTGAACACAACTGGTTGAAGCTTCATCCAGACCAAAAAAAAAACAAACAACAAAAAGCATTCTTTGCAGGATGAAAGTCCACTCCAGATTCATGCTGGGGGGCTTCACCATCTAACAATCTCCAACAGGAAAACTGATTCCACAGTTGAACAACTTGGGAGAAAAATGAAAAGCAAAAAAAAAAAAAATGTAAATCACTGCTGACATTATAACAGAAACAGTGCCAGCAATAATTTTCTATGACAAACAGCAGATGAGTTACAACTCAAGCAGATGTGATCAACAAGTTGTAACTATTTCTAGTTTACTCTTGAACAATGTAATGGAAACTTTTTTTTCTTAGAGATGGGATGGAATAGGCTTTGCGCATGGATCATTGCAATGAGACACAGAGAGAGAAGTTGTATGAGTGTGGGTGTATGCATGTGTGTGTGTATGCATGTATATATATATGTGTATATATATAAATATATATATATATATATATATATATATATATATATATATATATATATATATATATATATAGGTTTACTATGAAAATGTTGAATGCTAAATGGTCGAACATGAATTGGTTGAAATCACTATCTGCAGGAATTAAAAAGTTGAAACTGTTTTAGTCAAAACTCATAATGTCGAATTGCCCATTTCTCCACTGTAGTGCGATCTTGGAGTTGGTATATATAAGTAGGGGGGGATCGGGGGCATAGCCCCCCACATGGGGGGTGCAGGGGGGCATAGCCCCCTGCAAATTAGTAGAGATGAGCTAATTGTTTTTCAATGAAATAATTTTTGACATTATTCCCTTTCAGTGTTTTGACTTTTCAACATTATATTTCAACCAAATGACCATTATACCTTAATTGCATTCGACATTTCCATAGTAAACCTATATATAAAACAAACAAAAAAAAAAAAAAATATATATATATATATATATATATATATATATATATAGATATATGGATCTACTTCATATGGCCGACATTTCACAATGTCGACATTCATATGGCCGAGATCATATGATTGACATTCGAAATGTCGAGCAGACAAGAAAAAAAAAACACACAAAGAAAACTTACCTTCATGCTGCTAGCAGGGGGCCTACAGCTCCCTGCACCCCCCATGGGGGGGTTATGCCCCCACACCCCCTGGAAGTTAAATATACTAACTCCGAGATTGTACTACAGTGCAGAAGATGAAAATCTTTCCATTCCGCACAGTACGGAGATGCCGGTTCCGCATGGTCGACATTTCGAATGTCGAACATGTGTTCTTGGCCATATGAATGTCGACATTCTGAAATGTCGACCATGTGAAGGGAACCCATATATATATATATATATATATATATATATATATATTTATATATATATATATATATATATATATATATATATATATATATAGATATATATATAGATATATATATATATATATATATATATAATATATATGTTTTTGTAGTGATTCTTCTTTATGGGAATTCATTGCTACAAAATAAACTGATTCTGATATTTAACTAGAGATTTATTTTAAAATAGAATACTTTATTGAGCAGCAAGGATCATGAACAGTATAAAAATATAACATGTACAAAAGCTCAGTTTACAATATTATTCATAGTGATGACTGCATTTGGCCAGCTTCCAAAGATTCAGGGCATTGTTCATGCACCCAAAGTGTCAACCAACTTGAACTGAGATGACTAAATGACAGGCTTGCGAGCCAAGCCCTTCAGAGCTTTCCTGCCATCAAAGAGAGTGCTCCTCTGCAGGCTTTCATAGGTGTTTATTAGGCTAACGACCACAAGGGCCTATTTAAACCTAGCCATGCATCCCAAATACCTGAAAAGTTCTGGTAACCTTGATAAGTTTAAGTAGGGGGTTGAGAGATGAAACATTTACAAGCAGAGGCCTGGGAGATGAACCATTTAGAAGTTGCTTGTGTCCATTAGCAGCATAGGTGCCAAGCCAGAGATGAATTTCCTGGTCCTCATCCAACTGTTCAAGTTACACTTGAATTGGGTTAGGGAAAAACTCTGCTTCACATGGATGTGGAGCCTGTTCCAGTGATGGAATAATTTTGGGGTTACATACCTGTCTCTCCAGCAGATCCTATTTATATCACAGGCAAGGTTTAAGTCTTTAGAATGGGTAATTCTGGTGCTGTTTGTTTTGTGGATATGGATGAAGTCCATCAGCGTGGGGTCTGACAATGCCCTGTATGCCAGGCATAGATCTCCCCTCAACAGCCTGTAGAAGACAGAATACAGGGATATGGCCTTGAGCCTGTCTGCATAAGGACATTTTACTTATGCCTTGTATTATTTTAGTGAGCAATCTCTGTGGACATTCCATTTGTTGGATATGGCTTGTTAGGTACATACCAAAGGGGGCATTGTACTCAATGATAGGTCTAATGAATGCTGAATACAGCAGAAGAATGACTTCCTTGGACCTAGATGCCATACCTTTGCTTATAAGTTGTGCAACATAGAATGATTTCCCCACTTAAGAAGATACATGATGGTCAGCAGCTAGATTATTATCTGTGTGTGCCCTAAGTCCCTGACTACTGGGTCAGCTTTAAGGGGTGATTTGTCAATATGATACTTACTTGCGATGAATGACTTCCAGAAGGATACCATTATGCATTTCTTGGCATTTAGTTTTAATCCTTGGCTCTGACACCAGTTTTTTGACTGACTCAGCCCTACCTGGAGAATATTTGTGTCAGTGGTGGATTCAATGACAGCTCCTAATTTGCAATAATCTGCAAGTTTAGTCATTGACACGGGTCTTTACTTCAGAGAAGTAAATGCCAAAAAGGAGCAGTCCAAAGACTGATCTCTGAGGGACTCCATTTGTAACTGACCTCCTTCTACAGGTGGACTCTCCAATTCTTACTTCTTTGGTCCTGATTGTAAGCCAGTTGGCAATCCACCGAGTGACATACGGGTTTGTACCTAAACTCTTGTGTTTGTCAACAGTGACCGAGCAGGTATTGTGTCAAAAGCCTTGGCCAGGTCAAGGCAGGCAGTGTGAACCATTTTGCCCTCATCCATTGCTTTCAAGCACCGACAGTCCTCTAATGTTGTTCCATTGCTGGGAAGATAAGTTTCATTCTGTGAAAAACTTCCACATTACTTTTTTTGTTGCTTAATGTACTTTTCTGAAAAAAAAACCTACTATTTTAAAGATACAGAAAAGTCATTTTATTGACTGCCACATTACTTTTATGTACTTTTAAACAAGAGCACAATTTTTACTATTGTGGAAAAAGTTGTCAAAGTAGTGAAAAATATTTTTGCTGTAGAGAAACTGTGCCTATTTACATTTTGAGGCTGGGGAAAGTGTTTAAAGTGCATTTTGCTGTTTTTTTTCTGTGGAAAAAGTGAGTTTTGTTAGGAATTTTCATGTTTTTTTTTTTGTTTTTATTATTGGTGAGAAAAAAGCTCCATTAGTAGCTTGACCGTGGAATAAACTACCAGGCCCTTGGTCAGACTGTCTTCCATCCACAAAACAAAAAAGGTAACTAAGTGGCCTTTGCCATCATAGCAGGCTAATCATTTGCCTCAGGCACAGGTATGTTACTCAGCTGTGGCCAAAGCTGGTTCCTCTGACCACATATCTTTTTTTTCTCCGATCCCTTTTGTTTTGTCCATGTAGCCACCATGGACTGAGAGTTAGCCATATCCTTTGTGGCTGTAGGGGTTTCTTCAGTGGCCAAAGGAGAGCCAGTCTTGTCCTTTATGGGAGAAAGGGCAGGGAATATGCCTTTGCTAAGCCAGGATGCTATAGCCATCCCTGGGGAAGCTAATGCTGGCAATACTAGGTCTGCTTGTCCCAACTTTTCTGTCAAAAAGAGATAGAAAACTAAACCTTTACTTTTTTCTTTGCCAGTTAATCTGGACTGGAGTAATTTATTGCATTTGGCTCAAGGTCTTATATAGGCTATTGACCCTTCTTATATGGTAGCTTTTAGTAAAAACAAAAAAAAAATGTGATGCTTTTTTCCCCTGAAGAGTTTAAAAATGTTATATGTATAGGGGAATTTGAAAAGACAGTTGCATTTTTTTCTCAGGTTTCTTATCAGGATTCAGAAAAGAGGATCATAGGAAGTTACTAGGCTAAAGACCCTAGAGCATTTACAAGCCTAGCGAAGTATAACCCTTGTTTGCAAGAATATCAAGTTATTAAATGGGACTAATTTGACAACTACTGCCCCTGTCCAAGAGGGACACAGGTGAAACTTCCAGGGTGAATTTGTGGTTTCCCATGCTTAAATAGCATCAGTGAAGGGCATTGCTTCACCTTAATTGGAAGTTTGTTCCAGAGGAGAGGTAACCTCTGTAAGACATCTCTCTCTCCAGCAAGTCCTGTTGATGTCACATACTAGGCTGAGTTTCCTCGAGTGGGTGCATCTTATACTGTTTGATTTACGAATGTGCAGCATTTTCAGTAGAGCAGGATCTGAGATTGCTTTATATGCAAGACAGAGGTCTCCTCTGAGTAGTCTGTAAGACACAGAGTATAGATGCATTGATTTCAGTGTGTCAGCATATGCTGAAGACCCTGAATTTTCTTTGTATGAAACCTTTGAGTTCTTTCCAGTTGCTGAAGGTGCCTGGTAAGGTACTTACCAAAGGTAGCATTGCACTCTGTTATTGGCCTGATGAGTGAGGAGTACAGTGGGGTTATAACCTTTTTTGTTCTGGATGCAATGCCCTTACTTATGAGGTGGGCAATGTAGAAATCCTTTCTTACCACTGTGGAGACATGTTGGCCAAAGGAAAGGTTTCTGTTAACCTGTGTGCCCAAATCTCTCACCACTGATTGCATGCTTAGGGTGTTGTTATTGATATGGTAATCTGCAGGGACATTGTCCTTGCTGAAGGGGGTGATAATGCATTTTTTTGCATTGAGCTTTAGCTCATGACTTTGGTATCAGTCATTTGCCTTTGTAAGTCCCTCTTGTAGGATGTTGACATTGTTTGGGAGACTCAATGACTGAACTCATTCTGCAGTCATCAGCAAACATTGTCAAATAGGCCTTCTGTTTTAGCATGTACATCCAAGAAGTAGATTCCAAACAACAGGGGCCCCAGCACAGATCCCTGTGAAACACCACTGGTTACATGTCTGCTGGTGCAGGTAGAGTCACCTATTTTGACTGTGTGTGTTCTATTGATGAACCAGTTTGCAACTCACCTGACAATATACGAGCTGATCTCCAGCTGGGTGAGTTAATCAATGATGCCTGAGTGGGGAATAGTGTCAAAGGCCTTGGCCAGGTCCAGGTAAGCTGTATGCATGGATTTGACTTCATCCAGTGCTTTGGTGAGTGTCTCAAAGAAGTGCAGGATCTCACTTTAATGAAGCCAAACTGGGTCAAATTGTGTGTTTGGAGTTCTAACCCCGGCCCTAACAACACATCTGAAGAAACATCTGACTTATTCAACACCCACTTTATTGAATCTATATCTAAGATGTTAAACTCCTTCCCCTCTACTAACAATGCTAACAACTTCTCCAATTCTACATCTCCTCCAAATCCCTCTAAGTCCTTCACCCTTAAAACAGTACCTATGAACTATATTAGATCTTTACTCTCAAAACTTAAAATCTGCTCTCCTTCTGCTGACAACCTACCCCCTATTTCCTGCAAATTGCAGCAGAACCCTTTGCATTCCCTGTATCTATCTTAATAAATCGCTCCATCTCAGAATCTTATGTCCCCTCCTTATGGAAAAAATTCTACACCTTACCCATACATAAAGGAGGTAACTCCTCCAACATCACAAATTTCAGACCAATCGCAATCTTGTCTCCTCTCTCCAAAGTTTTGGAAAAATGTATTCCCAAACAAGTTATGCAATACCTACTTCAGGATAACCTACTCACACCTCCCAACATGGCTTTTGCCCTAAATATAGTACCTCAACTGCACTAATATCTTTCATAAACATAATCTCCCTTGCTTGTGATAACAATAAACTGGTCTCCTGCATCTTCCTGGACCTCTTTAAGGCCTTTGATACGGTCTCCCATCCTCTTCTTCTGGCCAAACTATCAAACCTTAATTTCTCTTCTTCTGCTGTCACCTGGTTTTCTAGCTACCTCACTGATCGTCAGTAATCTGTTAAATGGCTCTCTGCACTATCCCCTCCCCTCCCAGTAAAAATGGGAGTCCTCCAAGGATCTATCCTTGGTTGCAGATGACTCAGCAGTCATCACCATCTCTGACACTCCCTCTGATCTCAACTTAGCCACCCAAGCATCCTTTAACTCTGTAGAATCCTGGCTCTGTGACAATAAACTAATTCTCAACCCTAAGAAAACTGAACTCTTACTCTTTCTCCCCAAAAACCTAACTAATCTCAAAACTACCTTTACTGTACTGTCTCTTAATAAAGCATCCATTACAGTCAAATCCAGCACTAAACTCCTAGGAGTTATAATCAATGACCAACTTAAGTTCAATTTACATCTGTTTAACTGCATTAAAAAGACACACCAAAAACTTGGACTTGTTATTTCAGCAGCAGTAAGCAGGATAGGGTAACATTCTGAAGATTATTGTTTCAGTCATTTGGTGCAGCATTTATCATAGATAAGTATAAGCATTAGTTAGTTATTATGTTGTGTAAGAAAACTGACACAGTAATGAAGGGTATGAAGAGAGCAAAGTATTTAGAATTTTAGAAGAGAGAGCCATAGAAAGGTTGTAGAAGTAGAAGAATTGGTGTCGAAAAAGCTAAAGGGAAGGGAAGATAGTATCAGTCAGGCTTGGTGCATGGGCAAAGCCATTTGGATTTTAAGAACATTTTTAATTGGTTCTTGAAAAGGTGGGTGGATGTGACTGAAGTTAGCTCAGTTGGGAGTTTGTTCCATGTTTTACCAACAGAGTTAGAAAACAGACAGTCCCCTGATTTTAAGGTGGCTACTTGTAATCTATTAGCGGAACGAAGGGTTGGAAGGTTTTGATAAGGATTGAGGAGGTTACTGAGTATAGGGGTATTAGTGGGATGGTGTAAGATTTTGTGGATAAAGGTGAGTTGCTGGTAGAGTAGTTGATTTTGTATTTCCAGCCATCCTAGTAGTTTCAGATTTTGACAGTGGTGGGTTCTAAATGGGGTACCTGTGGCAAATCTGGCTATGTTGTTGTAAGAAGTAGCTGGTTTATTTAAATTGCTTTTGGTTAAGTTTGTATATATGGGAGAGGCATAAAGGAGGATTGACATCAGGTGAGTTTGAGCAATAGTAATCTTGGCAGAGGCTGTGAGAAATGGTTTGATTTTATACAGGAAACCAAGTTTTCTATTTACAGAGTTAATAGTTAGGTTAATGTGTGTGTCAAAGTTGAGGTTATTATCTATAGTTGCACCTAGGAGTTTAGTGGAAGTGTCGGGAGTGATGACTGTACCATTACTAGAGGTAAGTAGGAGATTGAGTGGAGGGTTTTATGTGTAGGTGTAAAAACTAGTAGTTTTGTTTTTTTTTTGGGGGGTTCAAGAGGAGACACTATTGGTGGAACCATTTTTCCACTAAGGTGAATACAGTTTGTGTCCTGTTTTGGAGTGCAGTTGGAGAGGAAGCATGACAGATTAGAGTTGAATCGTCAGCATATTGGATGCAGGTGGTTTGGGGAAGGGAGGTTTTTAGATCATTAATGAAAATGCTAAAGAGGAGTGGACCCAAAATAGATCCTTGTGGGACTCCAAGAGTGATTGGGAGCTGGGAGGATAAGTTGTTCTCCCAGCACACTGCTTGTTGTCTATTTTCAAGGTATGAATGAAACCATTTAACTGCTTGAGTATCAAATGAAAGAGATTTGAGAATATTTGATAGCAATTGGTGGTTCACCATATCAAAGGCTTTGGAGAGGTCAATAAAGAGGGCTGAAGAGAGCAGGTTATTATTTCTATTTTTATTAATACAGTCAGTAAAGGATAGGAGTGCTGTGGTAGTGCTGTGGAAAGGCCTAAAACCGTGTTGGCAGTCCACTAGTAGGTTATTTTCAATGAGGTGATGTAGTAGTTGACGGTGAATACATCTCTCCATAACTTTTGCTAGGGGCGAGAGGAGGGCTATAGGACGGAAGTTTGGAAGTTCATTTGAGTTTCCTCCCTTGATGATATGTGAGATCTTCCAGAGAAATGGGATGTAGGATTCAATAATGGATCTATTTATTAGGATGGAGATTGGGTAGGCTTGTACACCTGCTGCAATTTGCAGGTATTCAGCTGGGAGGAGATCAGCTGCTGGTGTACATGGTTTTAGTTTAAGAAGTAGAGTGTGAATGAGGGATGTGGGAACGGGTTGGAGATGAAAAGTTTGGGGTAGATTGGTTAGTGGAGGAGATTCTGAGGTGGTGGCAGGTGGTAAGGTCTTAGCTAGGGATTGGACAGTGTTAGAGAAAAATTTGTTAAAAATGTCAGCAATTACGTTTGGAGGGCTTTGAGTTAGGTTGGAGGGCGTAGGGGTTTTGGAGTGACCTGGATGCAGCAGTTTGTTTATTCCTGACCAGAACTTTTGTGGGCTTTTCTGCTGGGATTGTTGGAGTTTGTGGTAGTAGTTTTTTTTGTCAAGGACTATAGCTCTTTTTGTGGAATTTCGAAGCTGTCTAAAGTTTAGGTGATCTATTGGGTTTTTTGATTTCCTCCATTTAGACCAGATTTTATTTCTTAGTTTAATGCTGTGCCTAGTCTCATTGGAGAGCCAGGGAGCAGGTTTATTTTTTGTTCTGACAGTACGTGAGGGAGCATGGTTATCAAGGATTTGCAGGAATTTGTTGTTAAAGAAAGAGACTGCTTCATCAAGTGGCAGACATTTTAGGGGTGCCCAGCTGCATGCTTTGAGCTCTGCTTGGAAGTTCACTGGGTTGAAATTTTTTTTTTGTTATGGGTTGTTCTAAATATTGTTTAATTGGGAATGGTGGTCTTTTTTCTAGTTATGAAGGTAAGGGAATGGTCACTAATTTCATCGGGAAGTATGCCGGTTTTATACTTGAGGGGGTTGCTGTTAACTAGTATCCAATCTGAGGTAGTTTGTTTCTTGCTAGGTTTGTGGGTCCTGGTAGGGAATGACATGGTTTGGTTAAAGCCAAATAGGTTTATATGAGTAGTAGGTTTGGGAGCGGTACACCCATTCCAGTCAATATTAAAATCACAGAGGAGTATGGTTTCCTGTGGGAGGGTCAATGAGAGCCAGCTAAGGGTATTTTCAAGAGTGTTAATGTTATTTCCTTGGGGGATATATGCGCAAATAATGTATATGGATTTATTAGCATTTAATTGGAGCTTGGTGGTTAAAATCTCGAGATTTGAAGGTGATGGTGGATGAATGTCTATTGAGGTGATGTTCAATTCAGACTTAAACAGTAAAGCAACCCCACCACCCTTTTTATTTAGACGGTCAAGTCGGAGTATGTTATACCCAGGTGGAGTTATATTGTTGTCGTTATTTGTGGGTTTGAGACAAGTTTCAGTTAGGCATAAGATGTCAAAAGAATAGGTGTCTAATGGGGCATGAAGTTGTGTAATTTTATTGTTTAAGCTGCAATTGTTAAGATGGTCTATCAAGAGAGAGTTTAGTGTGTTGGTGTGGTTTTTAGAAGGTGAACTATTGGCTGATGAGGAGTTGGTAGTGGTAGTGTAAGGACCTGGGTTTGGATGAATGTCCCCGTGTTGAAGTAGACCCAGTAGAAGATTATATTTAAGTTTGAAGACTTTAAAGAATATAGTGTATTCCTTTTTGATTTGGAAATCCCCTCTAGACCATATCCCAAGGGCCAGAGGGATGGTAAAATGTGGTTCAAAAAGCTCCAGAGGTTTTTCCAGGATGCACAAGGTGACAACTCCTTCAGAGGCAGAGGAGGAGGAGGAGGAAATGGTAGAAGTCACCCTAGAGGCAGGGGTGGACCGCAAAACCAGGGAGGCCGTGATTCATTTCGGGGCTGGCCCTAAGCGCTCCTGATGTGGGGCCCAACTGTGCTTCTCTGGAGCCGGTTGGGGGGGTCGCATTGTATCCAGAAGCCTGGCTAAGTATCACTCGAGACAGATGGGTACAAAGAATTATCACCATAGGTTACTCCATACCCTTTTCTCTGCCATCTCATGTCCCCAGGAGGATCCCAGATGTTCCACCCAGTCACAGGGATCAAGTGACAGTGGAAGTCAACAAGTTGCTTGCAGAAAGAGTCATCCAAACCATCCCCGCAGACCAAATTGGATTCAGAACTTACTCCAGATTCTTTTTAGTGCCAAAACGTACAGGGGACTGGAGGCCCATCTTGGACCTCAGCAAATTAAACAAATCCATAAAGAAGGACAAGTTCCAGATGGTGACACTGCAGTCTATACTCCCATTACTAGGGAAAGATACCTGAATGTGTTCAATAGACCTCCAAGATGCTTACTACCACATAAAAATGGACAGGGTGTCGAGGAGTCATCTACGCTTCCGGCTGGGAGCCAGTCACTACCAGTTTCGCGCTATGCCCTTTGGTCTCACCACAGCCCCCAGGGTGTTTACCAAGTGTATGGCAGTAGTGACAGCTCACCTGAGACATCTAGGATTCCAAGTGTTTCCGTATCTGGATGACTGGCTCCTGACCACCCCCACCAGGCATCTACTTCTTCTGACCAGGGACGCTACTATTCAAACTTGTGCCCAATTGGGGATTACTATAAATTGGGAAAAAATCTGCCTTATCGTCCTCTCAATATGTGACTTTTATAGGTGCAGAAATAGACACAGTAGCCATGTTGGCTTGCCTTCCATTAGAAGGGGCACAAAATCTTGTACTACAAATTCACCGTCTTCTCCCTCTCTGAAAAGTCAAGGCCAAGACTTTTCTGAAACTTGTAGGGACCATGGCTTCTACCATACTTCTAGTGCCATTAGCCAGACTACACATGTGGATTCTTCAGTGGCTTCTGTCGTCCCAGTGGTCCTTCCAACAACTGCCCTTAACTCACCATATTCTGTTAACAGATTCTTGCAAGAAGGACCTCAGTTGGTGGATTCAACCCAGTCAGTTAACTACGGGCACTCCATTCCTCCCTCACCAACCCGTTGCCACTCTGACCACAGATGCTTCACAGACAGGGTGGGGGGGGGCATTATCTAGGCAGGACTGTCCATGGCACATGGCAAGATCAGGAGGCTCATCTGCATATCAATGTTCTATAGATGAGGGCGGTGCTCCTAGCGTTGCAAGCACTTCACGACCTTCTTCCTCTTGGGATGATTGCAATACAATCAGGCAACATGTCGGTAGTATGGTATCTCAACAAACAAGGCGGGACCAGATCATACTCACTCTGTCGGGAAGCCATTCAGGTTTGGAAATGGGCGATATCTCCCCAGCGCTTTCTGGTGGTGACGCACATCCCAGGGACAACTATGATAACCGACAAATTCAGCTGGGCAATTTTGATGCCTCATGAGTGGTCTCTAAAATAGGAAATAGTGGAACAGATTTTTCACAGATGGGGTCAGCCATGCTGCGATCTCTTTGCCAGCCCAATCAATGCCACATGCAGCATTTACTTCTCCCTCATCCCCCCTCCGAGGGAGTCACCGAGAGACGCACTTGTTCCCGATTGTTCCCTGAACCTCCTTTATGCT
This sequence comes from Protopterus annectens, assembly GCF_019279795.1. NCBI lineage: Eukaryota > Metazoa > Chordata > Ceratodontiformes > Protopteridae > Protopterus > Protopterus annectens. Next base: position 326,241,084 of record NC_056749.1, on the reverse strand, counting down.
TTCTCACCCTTTCCTCTAATATCCAAGGTGATTCAGAAAATGAAACTGCTGGGAAGCATACTGAACCTCATTACTCCTTACTGGCCTTGACAAGTTTGGTTACCCTTTCTCGGACCTCATCTATTAGATGATCCATGGACTCTGGACCCAGTGCCAGATCTCTTGACGCACATGTCAGTCTTCACCCCAGCCTACACACCGTCAATTTGACAGCTTGTCTGCTCCAGTTCCATCCTTAGTCAGGCTTCACGATTTCTCACCCTCCGTGACCCATATCCTTACATCTTCTCATAAACCCTCCATTAGGAAATTATACACCAGTAAATGGAGGAGATTCTCTATCTGGGCTGAGGAGAGGAATGTTGACCCTTATACTGCATCTATTCCGGTAGTATTGGAATTCTTGTCTGAACTTTTCCACCAGGGATCTGCAGCTGCCACAATCAGGGTTCAGCTGGCAGTGATTTTTAATTTTCATCTGGGTCAGCAAGATTCTAATCTGATGTCACATAGGTTGTGCAAGACCTTGCTTAAAGGTGCCATTTTGTTAACACCTCCCCTTCAGGAACCAGTTGCTTCATGGGACTTGAATTTTGTTCCATCCAAATTAACGTCTCCACCCTTTGAACTAGCCCATTCATTTCCCTTGAAATTTCTGTCTTGGAAGACCTTATTTCTCATGGCAATCACATCTGCTAAAAGTGTTTTGGAGTTGCAAGCACTATCCGTCAAACTCCCGTATTTGATATTTCACAAAGCCAGAGTATCTCTTCATACTAATCCATCCTTTGTCCCCAAGGTATGTTCCCATAACACTTTGAACCAATCCATAAAGCTTCAGGTGTTCTTTCTCAATCATTCCAATGCAGCAGAATACAAATTTCATCAGTTGGATGTTCATAGACAATTACGTTTTTATTTGCACCGGACCAAGGAATTCAGGAAGTCACACCAATTATTTATTTCCTTCTCCAACTCCAGATTAGGTCTCCCAGTTTCCAAAGTGACTCTCTATAATTGGATCTCTAGCTGTATAGCTTACATTTACTCATCTGATGGTAAGCCTTTACCTTTCAAAATTAGGGCTCATTCTACGAGATCTCAGTCTACATCTGCAGCTTTTCAAGCCAAGGTCCCATTGGATAATATCTGTGCAGCATCAACTTGGGTACCCCTCAAAAATTTATTACTCATTACAAATTGGATTTGACCTCCAGGGCAGAGCATCCTTTGGTTCCACAGTACTCAGTAGTATTTTGTCCTTGAGCCACCCTAGAATAAGGTGCTAGGGATGCTGTCCCATGTGTAAGAATGAAGGTGAGATAGGACTACAGAACATATAGAAGTTATGTACTCACCATAACGTTCCATGTTTGTAGTCCATCTCACTCTTCATTCTTACGAACCCACCCTCCTACCCCCATCCTGGAAGGATCTGGAGACAGAAAAATTGTTAATATTAAGTGGAGACCTTTTATTATTGAGTTCTGTCTGCAGAGTTTTTTGTTATTTCTCTTTAGTTAGCAGCAAACAAGATCTGGGGATTGTAATAGTGCACTATGGGATACCTACCTAGCCACGAGCCAACTAGAAGACTTTGAGCTTGTTAAAAGGTTGAGTTGGAGCCGAGGATCAGCTCCAGACCCATGTGTAAGAATGAAGAGCGAGATGGACTACAAAACATGGAACGTTATGGTGAGTACATAACTTCTTTTTTTGTAACACTGCTGTTTTATCAATTATGCATTTCGCTTCTGTTGGTATTATGCTTACTCAGGCTACAGTCTTTTTCTCCTACTACTACTGTAATACTATATTTACCTTGTATGCTTATATTTGAATAATATTTTTTTTAAATTATCTTATTTCTACTGTACAAAAATTGGATTACACTATGGAGCTTTTCTCCCTGGGTCTCCATTGAAAAGGGGTTATTTTAGCTCAGACGGACTAACCCAGTCAACAAATGTAAAATAAAATAAATAAATAAAATCTTTGTTGTTAAGGTCCATGATTATTCTTTCAATAGGCTTGCAGAATAGGCTGGTCAGGCTTACGGGTCTATAGTTTCAAGGGTCTGTGGAGGTGCCTCCTTTGTGCAAAGGGATGACGGTTGCCATTTTCCATTCAGCAGGTACAAAACCAGTGCTTTGACTGTGGTTAAAAAGAGTATCCAGTGGTGCAGCTAGTTCCTGTTTTAATCAATTTAGAAGACAGCCTGGGATATTATCAGGTCCCATAGCTGGTGTGTTTTTGGCTTTGGAGAGAGCACTTACAACCTGCTCCTTGGAGATACTAGGTGGAGGGCAGGTGGAAGGGATGCTTTGGGGGAGATGTGGCAGGGACAGAGGGAAGAAGTTTTCACTGAACCTGTCAGCTAGCAGGTTGGTTACTTCTGTGGATTCAGTATATGTGGTGCCATTAACAACCAGTTTTGCACAAATCTGTGTTTTTACTTTAAGGTTTCTGACATAGCTAAATACGGCCTTATGGTTATCCTTAGCAAAGGAGGCTAATTTGGATTCATAGTAAGCTTTAGAATGCCTTATGAGTTGTCTTATTTGATAGTTTAAGCCGAGGAGGGAATGCTTACAATTCAGAGACCGTTCCTTCCTTCTGTTGATAGTTTAAGCCGAGGAGGGAATGCTTACAATTCAGAGACCGTTCCTTCCTGCTCTTGAACAGCAATTTCTTTCTGTTATTGTATAACCTGTTAATGGCAGATCCCACCAGGCAGGCTTGTTCTTTCTTGAGGAACTTGTTTTGGTCCTGACTGGTAAGGCTGAGTCAATGCATTTGTAAAGATGCTTATACAAGGCATTGGTGTAAATCCCAGTATAGGTAGGTGTCCATGCCATCAGTGATGGCAAGGACTATGAAGCTATTAATGCCATCATGTATTAGGTTGTAATGAGCTTTGGAGAAGACTTTTAGTCTAATTGCTGCTAATGGGGGGTGTCAGATGTTGTTACTTCTAATAAGACTGATTAATGATCAGACCTCACTAGGAAGGGCTGTACACATGGGATGGTGCAGTGACCACCCATGTTAGTGAGCACCAGATTCAGAATGTTTGGGAACCCTTGCAGGGATGTCAACCAACTGGTCCAGGGCAGTGGAGATGATGAAGTCCAAGAACCTTTTGGCAAGTGTGTTAGTACATGTATAATTTACCCATACTATGGATGGGTAGTTAAAGTAACCTAAAAACAGGCTGTATCTTGAGTTATTCAACTAGATCCAAGTATGCAGTGTGGGTATCCTGGTTCATGGAGGGGGTCCCTTAACTGGCAATAACTTGGAGGGGGGCTTGACCTACAGTCAGTTGAACCTAGATTAGTTTAAGGGAATCATTTTTTTAACCAATCTAGAGGTGTATTTATCTTTAATGAATATTGGTACTCCACCTCCTATAGTTCTCACACTTTGTTTGTGGTCTGAATATGTGGAAGGCATTATAACCCAATATGGCTGAGGTGCTTTCTGTGGCCTTAAACCCAGTGGCGTACTTGGGGGGGGGTGAGAAAGGTGGTCCGCCCTCGGTGGCACTTTTAAATAAACTTCAGTCATCTGCTTACTAACCAGTAGGATAGCACTACTTCAATTAATCATGACGTGTGCCCCCTTCAAGGTTCCATGGAACTTAGGTGACTTTCTGCACCAATGTGGATTTTAATCTGCTGTAGCTGTGTAACCACTGCTTGTAAGCAAGATGAAGCTTTCCCTACAAGCAGCATTTCCCAAACTCATTGCACTTTACAATTCCTCGGCCTGTACATCACATGCATTTCGACTTTCTTCAAGCATTCTCAGGTCCTAACTGACCAGTGGATTTGGTTTGTTCAGAAATTAACTTGGGGTACACTGGGCTCCCATCAGTGAAGTAAGACATTTTTAAAATGAAAATGACAAATGATTGTTATTTTGATTTGAAATGACATGGGGTATAACAGGACAGCATAATCACAGATAATTTTGAACCTTCATAGGTACATCTGATGACATAGCGAATTAAAGAAAGACATCCGACTTAATCCTTAAAAAATGAAAATACAAAAAAAAAAAAAAAAAAAAGTTCAGAAATCATTTAAGAAAAAAAAATGGTTCTCCTAAAACCACATTACACTCAGCAGAACTTCGTTAGAAAACACTTACTGCAATTATAAGATAGAAAAAGTTGTATCCCATTCCACTCCTCATCAAAAAGCATTATATTTAAGAACTAGCCTAAGCAAACATTGCAGTGAAGGGCATTTCTTTTTCAAATTACTCCAAGGTTGTGAGAGTTCATTTGTTGCGATATCTGTGTTTGCTGTCTGAAGGAGGTGTTTACAATGTATAGAACTGAATTTAAGTAATGCAAATAAGGAAATTGGCTGCAAGAAAACTTTCATTAAAACAACTTTTAGGGTGTGTACCTACTTGCCATGTCTTTGTTTTACATACACGTAGTTCTCAAGAACAGTAACTTGAGTCAGGGTGGGTAGTTAATTCCTCTGATAATATCTGAGGAGAGGAAGACAGGGTATATAAGGCAAAAGGTTGCATGTATATCTCAGCCAGAGTCCAGAAACAGGTAAGATATGCATTCTATTATATATATTTTTTTCTTAATTATTATAACAGGGCATATAGTTTTATTCAAACATCGGATTTCTGCACTGTGTAGCGTAATTACAGTGTGTGGAAAAAATAATGCATGTTTGCACAAGAAACATGATGTTGAGAGAAAAAAAAATGCATTTACACTCAAAAAGGCAATGCTTTTAGAATGTTATGAAAGGAAATGTTAGGAGGTATGAGAATTAGGCAGTGTTCTGAATCTTATTACCAGAATTATTTAGTGACTTCAGTCCTCTGTGATTTGCCAGAAAAAACACATATTTTATGAGAAACAGACTGATGTATAATGTTGCCAATGCCACCTATCCATTTTCTTTTTTGGACTACCCAGAAATCAAACTGATTGTCCGGTAGTCTGTAAAACACAGTACAAACTCCGGTATTCTGTTTCCAAAAAAAGAAACAAGACTATTGGAGTTTGTTAAATCTTTAGATTTACTATGCTTTTGTACAGAAAAGCATAGTAAATCAGCAGAAAGAAGGCACCAGGAATGGAAAAAGAGGGTGTCCCCTATCAGGTGACATCACAATGATGTCATAAAATGGGTGGGGAGTGGTCAGGTGATGAGTGGAATGGGTGGGGTTACAGGCAGCATGAGAGGTGTGTCAGGCAAACTCAAAGACCCCAGGTGGCACAAACTCTAGCTACACTACTGCATAAACCAAGTCTCTGTGACTGCACAGAATCTTCTAAAGTGAGGGCTGCTTCCAGTAAATGAAGTTTTAGGTTTAGACTCCTAGAGTTTAGCAGCATGACCTTGAGGTTGCTTTTTGAAGATAGTTTTGCATCAGGTATTTTGTTGTTGTGATATTGCCTAAAAAAGGGAACTATGGGAGAGATAAGAGCCTTAGCCAGTAACCGAAATCCCAGAGGTGACAGATGAAAACCATCTCTGGCAAAGCAGCATAAACCAAAAGAAATGAAAGGTCACAGCTAAAAGAGAAAACTGTTTATTACAGATAGTAAGCACTTTCGTTCACAAAATAATCAGTGAACTTCTTCAGACTTTCATTTAAATTCACACACCTTCTTAAATAAACAAATCAAGTCATATGATCAACATTATGTCATTTTCTTACAATTCCATCTACCCCATTTTAAAAAGATACACATGTATAATTTTAACTTCTCAATAACATTGAAAATGTAAATACAACACAACTATAAACCACCAGTCCATTATTTTCTAAACCAAATTACCCCTCCTTCTTTTTCTTTGCCTAGCTTCAGTTCAAACACTTAAAACATTTTGTTTCTTTCATACATGTATTAACTCTTTAAAATATTTATATTTTATGTATATATATATATATATATATATATATATATATATATATATATTTGTATCTGTATTTTTACACAAACTCCTTGATTCATCTAAACAAACTTTAATTTAAGAAAGCATGCTATAGACCATTGGTCATTCAGCCCTGGGTAACAATAGGCATTAAGTGTCATTTGCCACATTAATTCTTGTTTTTCCAAGTTTAGACCCATGGGGCCATCTCTTGGTCCCAAATCTACCTGTTCTATAACTCTAAATTTAAAAGTATGGCCTGGATAGGTTTGAACATGTTTTGCTAAAGCATTAAATTCCTTCATTCTATTAATGCAATACACATTTCATAAATCTGTTCCCTCACCCTACATTCGATCTTGCCCACATAGAAACATTCACATCCTTGGCTTTTTGCCAGGTACACCACCCCTTTGGTATTACAATCATATCTATGTTCTGTAACATATTTTCTATTTTTTTTATCACAATATTTCTCTCAATATCTATCATTTTGCAATAGGGGTATGATTCACATTTGAACATCTTGGGGCTTCTACTGATTATCGTTTTCCTCTTTCTCAAGAATTGCTCTTAAATTGGGTCCCTTCTTATGTACGATCTTTGGGAAGTTATTGAATTTTTCTCTAAAAAATGATAGATATTGGGAGAAATGTTGTGATAAAATATAGAAAATATGTTACAGAATCTAGATATATTGTAATACCAAAGGGGTGATGCTGGAAAATGCCAAGGATGTGAATGCTTCTAAGTGGGAAAGATTGAATGTGGGGTGAGGAAATGGATTTATGAACATGTGTATGGTATTAATAGAATGAAGCAATTTAATGCTTTAGCAGAACATGTTCAAACATATGCAGGCCACACTTTTAAATTTAGAGTTATAGAACAGATAGATTTGGGACAGAGAGGTGGCCCCATGGGTCTAAAACTGGAAAAACATGAATTAATGTGGCAATTGACCATGCCTATTGTTACCCAGGGCTGAATGACCAATGTTCTGTAGCATGCTTGCTTAAATTAAAGAGTTTGTTTAGATGAAGCAAGGGGTTTGTGTAAAAATACAGATACAAATATAATTTAAATACATTCATAAAATATATTTTAATGAGTTAATGCACATATGAAAGAAACAAAATGTTTTAAGTGTTTGAACTGAAGCTAGGCAAAGAAAAAGGAGGAGGGGTAATTTGGTTTAGAAAATAATGGACTGGTGGTTTATAGTTTTGTTATATTTACATTTTCAATTTTATTGAGAAGTTAAAATTATACATGTGTATCTTTTTAAAATGGGATAGATGGAATTGTAACAACATGATGTAATGTTGATCATATTACTTGATTCATACGTTTAAGAAGGTGTATGAATTTAAATGGATGTCTAAAGAAGTTCACTGATTATTTTGTGAATGAAAGCGCTTACTATCTGTAATAAACAGTTTTCTCTTTTATCCGTGACCTTTCATTTCTTTTGGTTTGTAGAGCAGTTTTTCTTTTTTAGTTTGTTTTTCATTGTTTGAGTCGGGAGGACATGGCTACTGATAAGAGAGCTGAATACCCCATTGTTGTTTACTCAAAACGGGTACGACAATGATAATAACCCAGATGCCATTGGTAAATTGACGATTTTGGTAGAAGCATTATCACAGAAAGCGGACGATTTAAATTATAAGATTACCAACAATGTTCAGAATTATGAAGGGTTGGGAGACGAACCTAATAAAGTAGTGCCGAGTACGAGCTGTGACAGTGGTTCTGCAGCTACTAACTTTATAGTCCCTCCCACTTTTGCTTCAGTGTGTGAGAATAACTGTGGAAGGAATTAAGGAAGAACTTCAGATGAGAGAGGTAGTTTAGAAACTCCAAATCAACCTGGAATGGATTCGCAGAGGCTTATTGAGGTTTCAGTATTTGCAGATTGGTTGCAAAAACCTATTGATTTAAGTTCCATAAATAGGATGAATACATCAGAACAACTGGCTGGCGAGATTGGAATTGTGGACAGAGTAAAAACCTTTGGTTATAAATTGTTAAAATATTGTAAAATTCAACTTGAAATGGTTCATTTAGGGGAATATCTTTGGAGAGAACAGGTACCTAAGGGACTCAGACAGTAGTATTTCCCTACAGGGCTAGAACTCAATTCCCAATATTATTTGGAGCTTATCCAGCTTTTTAACAAATAAGGACTTGAACTGTTGGGTCTTATGATTAAGAACTATAAGAATGAAGTAGAAAGTCTGATGGATGACTTAATTAAATTGGAGAATGGGATTCATTCTGACCCGGACTTTATTAGGTATAAATTTGAGTATGTTAGAATATTTAACAGCATAGACCAACTCATGATTAAATTGCAGGCGACTAAATTGAAAGAATTGGAGAGAGACAAGAAGAATTATAAAAATGGGCCAGCATTTCCACAGCCTCCACCCATTTGTAGGCAGGATAATGGAGAAGCGTCCTTTAGCATGCGATGTTACCATGGTGAAAACAGATGAGCTATGCTAGGTTTTACAATGACTGAAACTAACAGTTCATCCAGTCATTATGGAAGCCAAGAACTGAGGCAGAGTGAATAACTGAGAACTCAGGAAATTAATACTGTGAGTTCTGATGGCCATTATCAAAATTTTCAGGAGACTTCATCTTCCAAGGGGAGGAAAAATCAGAAAAATTCACAGAAGAAGAAATCATGCAGGAACAACAATCTGTGCAGATAGATAACTTGATAACTAACGAAAATGTTGCCCAACCATATCTATTGGATTTATTGGGAGGTAACCATCTCCATAATGAGCATCCTGTGTTTGACAACAATCAGATTGCAATGGGAATTGTGAAAAATACACAAGGTGACTTTAATACTTTTAATTATACAACTATAGAAGTTGACCAAGGAATTGCTGATGTTTTAGTCAAGGGCCTTACGTTTGTACCCTTACTGAGGGCTCATTTGGCACAAGTATTGATTGATTTTAAGATTTATGTTCGCAAATTGAATTTATCATTAATATTTAATAACAATGTGAACCAAAAAAGCAATATGCAATTACTAGTATGTAATCCACCATTGCATCCAATTTTTGCTTTGTTTGAAAACGTTTGTGAAATAGATTTCAGGGATTGGTTGGGCAGAAAACGTATATTCAGAAGTGAATAGGAATATGACAAAAGGGGAAAGTAAAGCCCTTAATGCCTTAAAAGAAATAAACATTTGAGTAATGAAACCCGATAAAGATGGAAAGCTGTTTTTTATGACACTGGATAATTACAAGAATAGGATGCTAGCTTTATTAAATTCAGAGAAATATGAGCTGGTATCACAAAGTGAAATGAACAGGGCCTATCGTAGAATTAGGACCTATTTGAATGATTTGTTTATTAATGGGCAGATAGATATAGATCTCTTTAATTATATAAATATGCCAGCATTGATTACTCCGATTATTTTCAGTATCCCCAAGGTTCATAAAAACTTGCAAGATCCACCTTTGCATCCAATCATTGACAAAAGAAACTATATAACGTATTCCTGTGCAAAAGTAGTGGATAATATTCTTAAGAAATATGCAAGGGGATGAATCACAAATCTGGAAAAATTCTTGGTCCTTCTTGGAAATTATAAATAGACAAGTATTCAATGACAACTACAATTTTTTAACATTTGATGTGAAAGATCAGTATACAGTAATCCCACATGATTTGGGATTAGAATGTGTCACAGATTTCTTAGAGGAAAAAGGAGCCCCTCCTACTGATTTTAGCTTAGTTGAGGACCTATTGGGAATTATTTTAGGTAATAATTATTTTATTTTTGAAGGGTCCTATTACTTACAAAAAGAAGAAGTGGGGGATGGACTCACCTTGTTTGACTACCTTTACCAATTTGGTAATGGCATATTGGGAGAAGCACTTTATTTTAGACGTGGGACATATACGTGAGAAAATATCCTTCTATACCTGATTTTTGGATTATATATTTATTATTTTGAAGGGGGATTTTGAATTTGCTAGGGAAGTGGTGCATTATATGAATAGTAGTACCACTTTTTTTAGAATTTACATTTACTTTTAATATAGAAAGAGTTGGATATTTGGATGTTGAGTTGATTAAAGATAGGGAAAATCAGGTCTATGTGGCCAAGATTTTCCAGAAAAGTACATACTCAAACTCCTTTCTCCATTTTACTAGTGGACACCCATTCCACAAAAACATTGAGTAGTTAAGGTGGGGTCTATATTAAATAAGCGAATGCTTAAAAAAGCGTATGCTTATTCATCGACCCTAGTTCAGCAAACGCTGAAAATGCCGAACCCTCGCAACAGTGATTTTTTTTCCCAGGGAAAAAAAATTGCTGTTCCGCAAAAAACAAAAAAACTTAAAACAGTATTTAATGTGGGGGGCAAAGCCCCCCCACACCCCCTTATGGGGGGGGGCTGTGCCCCCACCCCCCCTACTTAAATATACTAACTCCGAGATCACACCACAGTGCAGGAAACTACCGAAACCGGCCCAGTAATTTTTTTCCCTGAGAAAAAATTTGCTGTTCTGGGTGTTTGGGATTTTCAGCATTCGCTGAAATAGGGCTGATGAATCAGCGTTCACTTTTTTAAGAATTCACTGATTCAGTATAGACCCGTTAAGGGACAGTTGGTAAGGGTGGCCAGAATGGTAAATCTGGAAGCAGATTTTTTTGGCCGAATATACCAAATTAAGGACAATGATTATGAAACGAGGGTATCCCTAATGGTTAAGGTCAACATACACTAGTTTGATGACCTGGAAGTTGACTGGAGGCAGAGCACAAGAGTTCAAGGAAATAGCCAGGCCTTAGCATCTCAGGAAGTGGCCAGAATGGTAAATCTGGAAGCAGATTTTTTTGGCCGAATATACCAAATTAAGGACAATGATTATGAAACGAGGGTATCCCTAATGGTTAAGGTCAACATACACTAGTTTGATGACCTGGAAGTTGACTGGAGGCAGAGCACAAGAGTTCAAGGAAATAGCCAGGCCTTAGCATCTCAGGAAGAAAAAAAAATTCTAAGCTTGCTTCCTGCCTTTCCTGTAACTAGTCTAGTCCAGATACAGATTTGCTGTATCCAGGACTGTTTGTAAGCTTCTGAGCCCCCAAAGCGTTTCTGTGTTGGAGGGAAGCCTTCTAGCTTATCAGTGGGAATGGTAAGTACTAGGTAGCCTATCTACCACAAGCGAAGTGGTTCCTGGCCCAGAAATTGTAGTATATTGGCCATTTGGGCAGTTTTTCCATCTCTTTCAGCTTTCTGGTTTAAAAGCCCACGTTTGTCCTTTTCCCATCTTTCCTGTAACTAGTCTAGCCACATACAGATTTGCTGTATCCAGGACTGTTAGTAAGCTTCTGAGCCCACCAAACCTTTCTGTGTTGGAGGGAAGCCATCTAGCTTATCAGTGGGAGTGGTAAGCACTTGGTAGCCTATCTACCACAAGAGGAGTGGTTTCTGGCCCAGAAATTGTAGTTTATTGGCCATTTGCGAAGTTTTTCCATCTCTTTCAATTTTCTGGTTTCCCACCTTTCCTGTAACCAGCCTAGTCCAGATACAGATTTGCTGTATCCAGGACTGTTTGAAAGCTTCTGAGTGGTGCCAAAGTCTGCTCTTCAAATTTTCCCTTAGATCTACTAGTTTTCTCTTCTCTTGCACTTTTACTAGCTTATTAGTCTAGCACTTTACCAGACTTCTTGTAGCAATTATTGTAGCGCACAAAAGTGCTACCAGCACTACATATTCTAAAAGGAAACAGCTCCAGCACTTATTATTAATGCCCATCCCTCCAGGCATGTCTAAAGGTCAGTTCCCTGTGCTTTCTCCTATTAACCTGGTGAACTTTGACATCCTAAGGCAATGTAGCAACTGCCTCATGTACACTGACAACTCTCTCCTCTTACCTCCCAACATTCAGACTTGCGAGAGATGCACTTATATAGCCAAACTGGAAGCCACGCACTCTCCAGCCAAGACCGGAATAGCTGGTCAAGAGGAGAAGATCAGCACTTGCACCACACCACATGGAACACATAGCCCTCCAGAACACACACCAGCACTGCCTTCACACAAAAACACAAACCACACACCCACCTTCGTGGAGGGTCTCAATAAAAGTCTACCCAAACAGCTGAGACCTCCAAGGCAGAAATGCACTTGACCACCACAACACAACACTAATTATGAGACACATAACTCTCCTAAATAGTGTGCCACTCAACTAAAGCCCCTAAGGCAAAACAGCATGCCCAGCACACTAGTCATAAGTGACTCAATAGTGAGGCACACTGATGTCCCACTCACTAGGTTGAATAAGGAGAAAGTGACAGTCAGCTGCCTGTCAGGCACTAGGATCCACCACATAAAGCATGCACTCAGGTCTCTCAACAACAGGTACAACTATGACTCTGTCATTGTACATGTGGGTGTGAATGACCTGAGCTGTACCTCCCTGGACTACATGAAAAGAGCCATGGAGGAGCTCTCGGATTATGTAGCCCAAGTGGGTATGACCCTAGCCCTGAGCAGCATCCTACCGTCATCCAGAATTATACCACACTGCAAGCAGAAATTATTGATTTCAACAATTGGCTTAGTTTTTGGTGTTATTCTAAGGTGATCCAGTATCTGTCTGCCTGGGATGACATGAATGACAGACCTTGATGCTTTGCCAGAGATGGCATGCATCTGTCACCCTTGGGCTTCCGGATACTGGCCCAGGCTCTTGCCACCCCTATAGTGCCTTTTTTAGGCAGTGTTCCAAAGACCAAATTACCACCATAACAGCTACAAACAAATGCAATCTGAGGGTCATGCTGCTCAACACTAGAAGTCTAAATCTCAAAATGCACTTTCTCGAAGCACTCCTTAAAATGGAGAACATCGACATTTGTACCATAACAGTGACCTGGTTCAAGGCAGCAGAAAGCACCACTGCAGTACCAGGCTATAACTCATTCCACACCTTTCGGCCCAAGAACTCGGACCAAAGCTCCAGAGGCAGTGGTGTTTCCATATTCATAAAGGATGCGCACACCTCCAGACTGGTAGCCCAACATAACGCATTTGAGATCTTCAGGTGCAGCTAACATTGGGTAAAACAGCTATTCAGGTCGTAGCCTGCTATAGATCCCAACCATGTCCCAGTACTCACATTCCATGTTCCTAAGCACCCTGGAGAATATTAGGAAACCAACCTAACACTGTCATACTGGGCGACTTCAACTACCCCTCCATCAACTGGGAAAACTACTCATGTACCAATACACTTGCCCAATGTTTTCTTTCCTGGAATTCATTAATTCCAATGACCTGGACCAGCTCGTTCTTACCCCGAATAGCGGTAGCAACATACTTGACCTGATCATTAATAACATGGGCAACCGTTGCTCCACACCAGTAGTCAGCTCCTCCCTGGTTAGATCTGACCACAAACTAATCACCTTGGAAATCCACATCCCCCATGAAGGTAACCACTATGAAAAACTTCTCCAAAGCTAACTTTGGGCTCCTAAAAACAGAGGTGGCTAACTTCACGGTACCCATGCAAATGGAGATCAGTTGCATGGCTGCCGAATCATACACCAATGCACTGTACGAACACGTACACAAATGCATGGATCTTGCCATACCAAATAGAACCAAGATGCTGTCTTCCAAAAAAAGGAAGCCAATTTGGTGGTCCCCTGCCATAAATAAACTCTACAACAGAAGGAGGAAACTGATGCGTAATAAGGTGAAGTCTCAAGACTGGAAAAAGTTCTTTATCAGCCTCAACAAAAAGTTGAGATCCCTCATCAAATCCTCTAAACCTAGCTATGAAAACAGAATTGAAGCAGATAGTAAAGACAACCACAAGTCTTTCTATAGTTATGTAAAAGAATCTCCACGGCAATACCCAGATTTGCTCTGAGCTACTGTACAATGGTACCTCCTATACCGAGCAAACCAGATAATGCCAATATACTGGCCGAGAAATTCCATGCCAACTTTACCCCCCCCCCCTCCAAGGGACCAGTCACAATACCAATAGATTGCCAGGTACCCAGTATTACTGCTGCACAGGTTAAAACAGCACTGCCCAAGGCCAAGAATACAGCTTCTATGGGATCTGACAATATCCCTGTCTGTGTTCTACATGAACTACAGAGTGAACTGGCACCTCACCTGTGTGCCCTGTTCATTCACAGCCTCACCTCAGGCTTTGTCCCTACTGAATGGTGCACTACTACAGTCATCCCTCTCAACAAAGGAGGAGTGACTACAGACCCTGGGAACTATCGCCTCATTAGCCTGACAAGTCTGACATGCAAAGCTATGAACGCATCATCATGGACCTAATAAACAAGGATATAGGGACTCCCCAAACTCTGTATCCCACACAGTTTAGTTTTGTGAAGGGTAGATCATGCCTGCTCAACTTGGTCAATTTATTTGAGTCAGTCACCAGAGCTGTGGATAAAGGCAAGGTGGTTCATACAGCCTACCTTAATCTGGCCAAGGCCTTTGATACCATTCCCCACTCAGGAATCATAGAAAAGCTAGGAATCAACCCCTATGTCACTAGGAGGGTTGCAAACTGGCTCACAGGTAGTACCCACGGTGTGAAAGTAGCTGACTCCAAGTCAGACTGTTGGCCAGTCATGAGTGGAGTCCGACAGGGTACGGTCCTGGGTCCTCTCCTGTTTATCTACTTCTCTGAAGTCTAGGACTCTGACTGACAAAGTTCGCAGACGATTGCAAGTTGGGAGCCATTATTAACTCCCCCGAGTGATGTTGACATCCCACAGAAAGGCCTCACTGAGACCAACGACTAGTGTCAGAACCATGGACACAAGCTCAGTGCCAAAAAATGTGCCGTCATCCCCTTTGGGAAAAACCCAGTTTCCATGAATTACCACATTGATGGTAGTCCACTGAACAACAAAGGCATTATAAGAGATTTAGGAACACAGGTTGACAGCAACCTCTCTTTTGACCACCACATTGCCACTGTGGTCAGAAAGTCCTTCTGTGTGGCACATCTCATTACTAAGGGTTTTACATCCAGGAAGAAAGAGGTCATTTTTCCCTCTACTCTTCCCTCATTAGGCCAATCATTGAGTACAATGCTTCATTTGGCATGTGCCTCACTAAACACCTGAAACAACTGGAGGCTGCAAAAGTACCTCACAAAGAGGATCCTAGGCCTTAAATATTTGTCCTATATGGACAGACTAAAAAATAAAATCTAGCTATTCTCTGTCTCATATCGCCTACTTAGAGGCGACCTCTGCTTGATTTACAAAGCCATGTCTGACCCAGCTCTGTCAGAAATGGTACATCTAAAGAAATTCCAATCCCTCCGCACCACATGCTGCAGAGACCGCAGCCTCATTACCACAATCAACTGAACATGCTGGAGGGACAGGTTCATAACCCAGAGACTGCCCATGCTATGGAATAGATTTCCCATACATGTCAAGCAGAGCACCTCACTGGTCCTCTTCAAGAGAAATCTTGATGAGTGGATAGGAAATAGAAAATTCACCCCAGGGATCACTCCAGTGGTTTTACTCGACAGAGGCACTGGGAACTAAGGTCAGGTGGCATGATGCCAGGGTAATCCTATGGGCTAGGCTTGTAAAGGCGACAGGGCCATTAGCCTAGTACATGCCTATGAACCTATAGGAAGAGGAAATAGGTTGAGTTGAAGAACGGCAGCACCTCAAATTAACATGTGTGAAGACTATAGAACAGATACGCTGTTGAGCCAGATGTAGAAATAAGTTCCATGAGGAAAGCTGAAAGTGGAATACAGAAGTCCAGAAAGTCATCAAAAGAAAGGAGTGCAGGAAAAACTGGGAGGCAGAAAAGATGGACCAGACTAAGAAGGAATACTGGTTGGCTAAGAAAGAGGCTAACAGAGCACTTGCAGTAGCAAATAGCAAGTCATTAGAGATACTTTGCCAGCTTCTGGAAAGGGGCTTAGCAGATGACACAAAGAATCGCTAACAGGTTGCAAAGCAAAGACAAAAAAAAAAAAAAAAAAACATAAAGAGAATAGTCAACAGACATCTTTCATAAAGACTGCCAGAAACAACCTGCTAACCAGTCTAGAAGACATCAAAGGATGAAGGAATCACAAAGCCTTTTTTAGTTATGTTAGTATTCTGAAAAGGATAGCACAGCAATGCAACGAGCAGATTGTGAATGATGTTACACTGAGGCTGAAGATATACTGAACCTACTAGCTGATAAATTTAGCTTTAACATTACCCCTCTCACCCTCCATCTGTCCCTTAAGATGCATCTGAAACTATCTTATCTCCAGCTATCACACAAGACCAAGTCCTAAAAGTGTTATGAAAAGATAAAAACATTGTATCGATGGGTCCTAATAACATTCCTGTATGCATCTTGAATAACATGAAGCATGATTTATCCACACCCTAACAACACTGTTAAATCTTTGCCTATATACAGGTTTTGTATCAAATGAATGGAGAACAGCTACAGTCATTCCCCTAGATAAGAGAAGACCTTTCACAGACCCATACATTTGACCAGCTTTATTTGCAAAGCCATGGAAAGACTTGTCATGGAACTAATTCATGAGGACATATGGAACCTCCAAACAATGGACCTGCCTCAGTTTGGATTTGTCAAGGGCAAATCATGCTTACTCAAGAAGGTGGATTTGTTTTGAAAAAGTCACCAAAGTAATGGGTGAAGGCAAGATGATACACAATGCATACCTCAACCTGGCCAAAGCTTTTGATACAATTCCTCATTAAGGCATAATAGAACTGGATTGCCAACTGGCTCACAGACAGGACACAGTAAATCAAAATGGGGAAGTTGTCTTCACAAACAGACTGGTCACCAATGGAGTCTCCCAAGGTTTTTTGCTGGAATCTCTCCTGTTTGGCATCTACTTTTCTGAAGTAAAAGCCAATATCAAATGGCTCTAGCTGCCTACATTTGCAGATGACTAAGATAGGAGCAGTTATTGAATCCCCAAGGGACTTTGCCATCCTACAGGAAGGTTTGTTCCAAATGAATAACTGGTGCCAAAGTCATGGACTGAATCTAAATACCAAAAATGCATCACTGTATCCTTTGGGAAGTCATCTACCCCAGAGAACTACCACATTGACAATACTGCCCTAAAAGGTGATCCAGTTGTTTGGGATTTGGGAACTTATGTGGACAGTGACCTAACTTTGAGCAACTTTTGTTGATTGTTGTAAGAAAGTCCTTCTATATAGCACATCTTATAGACAAAGTGACTGTGTCTAGATCTATGGATGTCATTGACCCCATTTAGTCAGCAGTCTTTAAGCCCATTATTGAATATTATGCCCTCTTTGGCATGTAACTGTTCTCTCTGGAATGCCCACAGACATGCCTTACTAAAAGGGCTCAAGGCCTAAACAACATGTCCTACATGGACTGACTCATGTCACTATACTTGGTATCCTACAGACTGGTAAGAGGTAACCTGTGTCTGGCATACAAGGCATCCTCCAACCCAATACTGATGGATTTACTGCACATCAACAAGTCAAGTGGAATCAGAAATACTTGGTGTATGGATATAAACCTCTTGTCAACGTCAGCAGAATGGTTTGGAGGGGTAGGTATATCTCTGAAGAAACCACTGCTCTGGAACAGACTCCCCATGCACATAAAACAAAGTTAATTCATGTCCATATTAAAGAGCAACTTGGATTTATGGGTAGGAAACAGAAAATACCCCAGGACTGCCCCTGTACTTCTAATGGACAGAGGCAGCATTTAAATGGTTTATCCCATGCATGGGTCACCTCAAATTATTTGTGGTATGATTCCAGTTATACTAATTAGGTATAATATATAATTATTGACTATAGGATGAGGATGATAGGTTAATTTGAACACAAAAGGGAAATTAGCTGGCCTTAAAATGATCCACAAGGGCAGCTAGCCTAGTACTTATCTGTGAACCTGTGAAACTTTAATGAGTACTTCTGGAAGCTTCTGTATGAAGAAAACCCCATATAAGATATACTGTTCCAGACACAGCCTATGATGAATAAAAAAGGGGACTCCATCCTAGAAGAAGTAAGAACAGCAGTCTTCTTCTTCTTTCGGCTGCTCCAATTAGGGGTCACCACAGCAGATCAACTGTTTCCATTTCTTCCTGTCCTCTACATCTTGCTCTGTCACACTAACCACCTGCATGTCCTCTCTCACCACATCCATAAACCTTATCTTAGGCCTCCCTCTTTTCCTGTTACCTGGCAGCTTCATCCTTAGCATCTTTTTTCCAATATACTCTGCATCCCTCCTCAGCACATGTCCAAAGCAATGTAATCTTGCCTCTCTGGTTTTGTCTCCAAACCTTCCAACCTGGGCTGACCCTCTAATATACTTATTCCTAATCCTGTCCATCCTCATCACACCCAGTGCAAATCTTAACATCTTCAACTCTGCCACATCAAGCTCTGACTCCTGCCTTTTTGTCAATGCCACTGTCTCCAACCCATATAACATAGCTGATCTCATTACCCTCTTGTAGACCTTTCCTTTCACTCTTACTGGAACTCGTCTGTCACAAATCACTCCTAACACTCTTCTCCACCCACTCCATCCTGCCTGTACTCTCTTCTTCACCTCTCTTCCACACTCACCATTACTCTGAACTGTTGATCCCAAGTACTTAAACTCATCCACCTTCGCCACCTCTACTCCCTGCATCCTCACCATTCCTCTATCCTCCCTGTCATTCACACACATATATTCTGTCTTAGTCCTGTTGACCTTCATTCCTCTTCTCTCTAGAGCATATCTCCACCTCTCCAGGGTCTCCTCCACCTGTTCCCTACTCTCACTACAGATCACAATGTCATCTGCAAACATCATAGTCCACGGGGACTCCTGTCTGATCTCGTCTGTCAACGTGTCCATCACCATTGCAAATAAGAAAGGGCTCAGAGCTGATCCTTGATGTAATCCCACCTCCATCTTAAACACATCCGTCACTCCCACTGCAGACCTCACCGCTATCACACTACCCTCGTACATATCCTGTACCACTCTTACATACTTCTCTGACACTCCCAACTTCCTCATACAATACCACAACTCCTCTCTAGGCACCCTGTCATATGCTTTCTCTAAATCCACAAAGACACAATGCAACTCCTTCTGACCTTCTCTGTACTTCTCCATCAACATTCTCAGAGCAAACATCACATCTGTAGTGCTCTTTCCTAGCATGAAACCATACTGCTGATCACTAATTATCACCTTCCTTCTTAACCTTAAAGCTTCCACTACTCTTTCCCATAACTTCATACTGTGACTAATCCGTTTAATCCCTCTGTAGTTACTACAGCTCTGCACATCACCCTTATTCTTAAAAAATCGGTACCAAAACACTTTTTCTCCATTCCTCAAGCATCCTCTCACTTTCCAAGATTTCATTAAACAATCTAGTTAAAAACTCCACTGCCATTTCACCTAAACACCTCCATGCTTCCACAGGTATGTCATCTGGATCAAGAGCCTTTGTGTTCTTCATCCTCTTCATAGCTATCCTTACTTCCTCCTTGCTAATCCACTGCACTTCATGATTCACTATCCGCACATCATCCATCCTTCTCTCCCTCTCATTCTCTTCATTCATCAACCCCCTCAAAGTACTCTTTCCATCTGCTCAACACACTGTCCTCACTTGTGAGTACTTTTCCCTCATTATCCTTTATCACATTTACCCTGCTGCACATCTTTACTAGCTCGGTCCTTCTGTCTAGCCAATCTGTACAGGTCCTTTTCTCCTTCCTTAGTGTCCAACCTTTTATACAACTCTTCATATGCCTTATCCTTAGCCTTCGCCAGCTCTCTCTTTGCAATGCACCTCATCTCCTTATACTCTTGTCTACTTTTTTCATCTCTTTGACAATCCCACTTCTTCTTCGCCAACCTCTTCCTCTGTATACTCTCCTGTACGTCTTCATTCCACCACCAGGTCTCCTTATCCTCCTTCCTCTTTCCAGATGTAACACCAAGCACCTTTCTTGCCATCTCTCTTACTAGCTCTGCTGTAGTTACCCAGCTATTCAGTAACTCTTCACTGCCACTCAGTGCCTGCCTTAACTCTTCCCTGAACATCACCTCACAATTTCCCTTTTTCAATTTCCACCATTTGATTCTTTGTGCTGCCCTCACACTCATCCTCCTCTTCTTGATCACCAGTGTCATCCTACAAACCACCATCCTATGCTGCCTGACTACACTTTCCCCTGCCACCACTTTACAGTCTCCAATCTCCTTCAGACTGGCCCTTCTACATAAGATATAATCCACCTGTGTGCATCTTCCTCCACTCTTGTATGTCACCCTATGCTCCTCCCTCTTGTTAAAATATGTATTCATCACAGCCATGTCCATCCTTTTCACAAAATCCACTACCATCTGACCTTTTACATTCCTTTGCTTAACACCATACCTACCCATCACTTCCTCATCCGTCTGTTCCCTTCACCAACATGCCCATTGAAATCTGCTCCAATCACCAATCTCTCAACTTGGGTACAGTCATCACCACTTCATCCAACTCGCTCCAAAATTTTTCTTTCTCATCCATCACACACCCAACTTGGGGAGCATATGCACTAACAACATTCATCATTACACCATCAATTTCCAGCTTCATAAGCATCACTC
Source organism: Protopterus annectens (assembly GCF_019279795.1). Classification (NCBI taxonomy): domain Eukaryota; kingdom Metazoa; phylum Chordata; order Ceratodontiformes; family Protopteridae; genus Protopterus; species Protopterus annectens. Next base: position 326,220,448 of record NC_056749.1, on the reverse strand, counting down.
TATCCGACACTCTTTTCACCTCCAAAACAATCTTAGCATACTGTCCCTTCAGGATAATGCCTACGCCATTTCTCCTCCCATCCACACCATGATAAAACAATTTGAAACCGCCTCCGATACACCTTCCATCTCGTCTCTTGCACACACAATATACCAACCTTCCTTCAGTCCATCATATCAGCTAGCTCTCTCCCTATATCAGTCATACTGCCAGCATTCAAAGTAGTGACCCTCACTATCACAGTCCTAGCCTTTACTTGCCTTCGGGCATGCCTTTCTCCTCATCTCCTCCTTCGGCCAACAGTAGCCCAATTTCTGCCAGCACCCTGTTGGCCAACAGTACTGGTGGCAGTCATTGTTAACCTGGGCCTCGACCGATCTGGTATGTATTTCTGTACTGTTGTTTGTATGTATGATTTGGCAAAATTTTATGCCGGATGCCCTTCCTGACGCAACCCTCCCCATTTATCCGGGCTTGGGACCAGCACAAAGAAATGCACTGGCTTGTGCATCCTCAGTGGCTGGGTTAAGAAGTAAGAACAGCAGTAAAGGAAATAAAATCAGAGAAATCAGCAAGCTCAGATGACATCATGGCAGATATGATCAAGATATTGGGTGAGTTAGGGGGGGTGGCTAAAGAGGGTACTCATAACAATATAGAGAGATGGTGTATCCTAAATGACTGTAGAATATGTATTCTAGCACCAGTGTACAAGAACAAAGAGGACATTCACAATTGTGGACAGTATAGAGGTATCAGACTCCTAACACACTACATGAAAGTTCTGGAAAGGGTGATTTATAAACAGATATGCAGGGTATTAGAAAGTAAGATGAGAGATGAGCAGTTTAGATTCAGATCAAGGTGCAACACAACCTGCCTTATGTCTGCAATGATATAGAAATTTGATAAGCCTGAAATGAGGAAAGAGTCTAGTTGTGCATTCCTAGACTTGGAGAAAGCATATGACATGGTCCCAAGAAAGTTAATTTCGGTAAGCATGCAAAGGTTCAAGGTCCCAGAAACATTGATAGATTAGTGCTGGCTACATAGAAGGTCCCGGCAATACAAGTAAGAACAGTGTTCTGATACACACAGAGGGGTCTCGATTAGTAATTAGTGTTAATCAGAGTTCAGCACTGAACCCACTGCTGTTTATAGTGGTGATGGACTATAGTAGCAAACAGGTCAGAAGGGAGAGATGGACAAAGCTGCTTTATGCAGATGATGTGGCATTACAGTCAGATTCTGAACAAAAATGTTGGCAAATGATAGAGGAATGGAATGCAAAACTGAAGGCCCATAGGATGAAACTGAGTACAGATAAGACAGATTTAATAGCAGCAAATGGGAGAAATTAAAAAAAAGCTGAGAAATGAGACAGAATGGAAAATAGTGGAATAAGTTACTAGCTTCCAGTATTTGGGAGGGGTGATTGAGGAGGGAAGTCTGAATGAAGGAATCAAAACTAGAATCAGAAGGGCTGCAGCCAACTGACAGAGTGTGTCAGGAGTAGTGTGTGACAGAAGAATGCCAATGAAGCTGAAAAGTAAGGTGTACAAAACAGTGGTGTGACCAGTACTACTGTATGGTACAAAAACCTGGGCAGTGAAGGCAGAGCATTTGAGGAAGCTACAGGTGATGGAGATGAAGTATCTGAGACTGGTGGTTGGATGACCACCATGGGATAGATGAAGAAATTAGGCAATCAGAACAGAAGCACGTGTAGCTCCAATTGCACAGAAGGTCGAAGAGAACTGGGTGTGGTGATTCAGGCACATGTGCAGGAAAGTAGAAGACAATCTGGTGAAGAAGATTTTGGAGAAACAGGAGGAAGGCAAAAGGAAACAAGGACATCCAACAAAGGTATGGATAGATTGTCAGACAATGTCAGGCATGATTGTCGAAGAAGGTTGGTAAGTTGCATTAAATTGACAGTGATGGACAGTGGTTGTGACACCCAGACCCCATGTACAAAAATCAGAAAAAAGAGGGCTGATGATGATTATCTAGAACATTCCCCAGGTCATTTAGAAGTTCATATCTGTCTTCTTTAATTTTCTAAGTGCAAACCTTCCTCCTCTTTTTTAAAAGAAAACTAAAAGCCCTTTGATTTGTCTCATAGGCTAAGTAGTGCCTTAGAATCTCAAAATTGTTAAGGACTATATCATCATCTGGAAATCCTGATAAAACGCCTCAGAAAGTTTATAAATTTATCTGTTAACACAGTAGTGGTTAATTCTGTCATTTAAGCCTGCTTCCTTCTGGAGTTAGCTCTAAACTGCTGTAGAAATTTACTCTAAGTATGTCTGCCTACTTTTGTAGCTTACCTTGCAGTATTCATGATTCTTTCCATAGAAAAATAATAGTCTCTTAAGCTTTATATAGTTTACCATTTCCTTATTATTTTCAGAACTCTCTCTAGTATGAACCAGTGCCAAGTCCAAACAAATTGACATCTGTTTGGTCTTCTGTGTTGGAAGGTAGCTATGTGTATAGTGTGCAGGAAGATTGTGAGTTCCTGATAAAGTTTCATTCAAACACAACCCCAGACTCCAGAGTCATTTTTGAACCATGTGTGTGGACGGAAGGGCTGGGCACAGACTTTCTGATTTGTTTTCATTAGGGTTTATTATAAAAAGAAAACCAATTTCTGCAAAGGCGCTGGTTGAAGTGTTTTCGCCATTCCATGTTTTGACCTTCTGTGGTCAATCTTACATGCTTCGATATTTCAGCATTTGATATAATGAATGTAATCCAGATATGAATATCAAGGTTTTCCCTGCAGACCAAGGTTTTACTACCTCATTCTCCACTTAAATACTTTGTAACTCTGAACACATCATTTCAACTATATCAGTGCTATCAAGTGGCCCTTATAAAAGAGGCACATTTGTCTAGTGGTTTTACCTGCTTATTGAATTATTACAAAATAAATAAATAAATAAAAGCTGTCGTGCAAAATGGGGTCAGAGATCTTATGGAGGTTTAAGTATGCCACAGACATGGGACCCCTATTATACAATTCTCAGTCTTTTTCATCCTGAGCCAATGCACTAAAATACCAACAGTTCCCCTTATATAAACTAACCAACTCCAGGTTGCACTTCTACTGGGAAAGCAAGCAATCTAGAAAAAAAACAGTGTTTTAATGAGTTGACGACTGATGAAACTGAATGTTTCCCAGCAATGGCTTTATCACAGAACTGGACTGAATTCAACTAGCAATAAATGTACTTGGTGAAGGCATGCTGCTGATGCAACAGAAGTAGCATTCAGAATAATTACTTATTTTTATTTTATTTTGAATTTAACTTTGGTAGAGTACTTATCCAGATGGAATATTTTCAGACTTTGCTTTGAAATGCCTTTTAATTTATTTATTCATGTATTTTGTATTTATCAGCCTTCCCACAAAGTCTTTTCTATTCATTTTTATAGGCTAGAACAGATACCAAGAATAGAGCACTGAATCACATGGACCATTTTCATGCTCAGTCTAGGAGCATCTTCTGGTTAAATGACTTACTCAGAATCATATAGCAGACAAATGGATGCTATGGGTACCAAACTCATGACATGTTGTAGAGTACAGATATATAATCCATAGTCTGAAACCTCTGCAATAAATTGCCAGAGTGATTTCTATCAGTTTGAAACTGTTTTCAGTGAAACATTGTCAATTAAAAGATATGATAAGAAAATCTGATTGATTAGATGGTTTAGCCTTTTTCTGATTTATAAGGAGAAACTGTTCAGTTTAGTGGTTAGCTAAAAAGAGGACAAGAGAGAAGTCATAATAACAAAGAACAACCCGCCAGAGAAACTTTTCCATTTTACAGAAAGTGAATCCACATATGACTTAAAGAAGCTTTATCATGCTGCTAAGCTATGACAGAAAGATTCATGTCAATAATATATTCCATTCTTTCCAATCTTTTAGGGTATCTTGTGGACCCATATGTTACCATTGCCCTAGTAACCCTTGAATCATTCCATTCCAAGTCTTTAATCTGAAGTGAATTTTAGTGTGCATTCAGCATTATTTGTCAGCAAATATGATTATGTAATTACAATATCATTCAATGAAGACTTCTATTTTATTTATTTTTTGCTTTCTTTTATTCCTCCTCTTCTACAGAGATTGATCCCCTGCTCTGTACATAGACTCTTTACTGCCACCTGCTAGACTTGACACTTTTGCCTGAAGCCTATTTGAAATTTACTGTTTCAAGCCTGTTTTACCTGCAGAAAACTAGTATAATCTTGTTAAAGGAGAGCTGGTGATGTTAACTTTACTTCACCCATTCATGCAGTCTTTCTATTCATTAGTAGCTTGTCAGTGTAGTTTATCTATTCAGTTTTTCTGCCACACTTAAATGGTAGAACTATTCTTATTTTCCAACAATTTCCAACGGTACTCTCTGGGACACTAGTTAACTGTCTGTTATACAAACAGTGCATCACACTCTTGCTTCATATATAACATGGGTTAGATCTCTGATTGAGGTTTTCTTTCAGATTTGGTGATATTAGGGACAAAGTCTCTCTAGAAGCCACCACTGGAGTCTTAAGCTTGGAACTCTGACCTGAAGGTGATGAAAATGAAAATCTCAATTGAGATTTAAGTGTTGCATAGGTATTGCAATGATAGATCTAGAATGACAGTTCCATCTTTACCATCATACTTTCCCTCCTTCTATCCCTCTGCCTTGTTCTGATGGGCCAGGATACTTATTTTGCATAAGGCTTGTGCTTTGTTTCTTTTTCTTGCTCTGCGTTAACAATTACTGATCTCTAGAGAAAGGTAATTTACTCCACAGCTTTTGGGGTAAAAGAGGAAAGGCCAGATAACCTGAGAAAGCTTCTGATGCTGGGTTGCCCATCCTTAGTCCTGAAGGCGATAAAGCTGGAACCGCCAATCCAGATATATTGTTATAGTATGTACATGGCTTTTTTTCATATTGTTGTCTTTTCTATTATCTATCTATCTATCTATCTATCTATCTATCTATCTATCTATCTATCTATCTATCTATCTATCTACCTATCCAGTTTGTTTACTGGGGAAGTTCATTGCTCAATACTGACCAGTTTCAGGCTCAGCCTGGGTAAAACACAAGACATTTCACAAACGGAAAAGAGTAGTTTGGATTGTTTACAGAGAAGTACTGTATATGCACATTATAGTAAACAGAGTGCAATATACAATATTTTTCAGTAGTTTCTAAAGTGGGTCATCCCTTGAAGCTCTCATTTTAACTGACTAGTACCCTGGCTGTAAGGTGCAGACCTTTACATATTTCTTAAAATTTTCTGTGCTGCAAGGTTTTGTCATTACCATGTATACATTTTCTCTCTGTAAGTACAAACCTCAGCATTACTGTTGTGTTGCTCAGACTTTTCCTCGCTTACTTTTCCACTAAATCACTCTAACATCCCCACAAAGTACTACCATTTAAATTGTTTTCTGTTTTTTTGGACAGTGACCTAATTTCCTCACAATCTCAAAATATTTTTTTCAATATGTTATTTTTTGTTGTTGTTTTTTAGTATGAGCAAGTAAGGTACCATTAAAATGTTAAACAGATTAAGCAGGTAAATTAGATGGCTTTGGGAAATGGATCACTAACACATATTCTATCTTTTGATTCTGACAATGTGAACATATTCTATTTCTTTATTATAAAATGTGCCACTTAAACTCTGTTTCATCTTCACACTGGTTGATAAATCAATTTTGTTAAATTGCATTGCTTCAAAGAAGATTATTAAAGATCACGTGTAATGTATTAGAGATATCAGTATTTCTTGCAACACCACATATGGAGGGAATTACAAACAGAGGCTTTGAAACTGCACATAATTAATGAAACAACATTCTTTCATCTAATGTCATTGTGGATATCGGTCAAACATCTGCTTTTTGCAACAAGAGAATTTCTTTACTTTAGAACATACGCATGGTTTTTGGCACACAAAAGAATCTGATGCAAATCCTGAACATGTTTGCTCAAATTACTTGCTAATGAGGATGCGACAGGACAAAGCAGAAGTTCTGATTAAAAAAAAATCAGTTGTATTTATTGTGGTCCTGACAACTGCATTTATAACTATTTCATCTGATACATTGACATTTGTGATGAAAATTTCTTCTTAAGTTTTAGATGTGTACTCCATGATAAGAGTATTAAAAGAGAAGGGAAACAATATGTACCACTGACAAATTGATGATGTAATTGCAACTTTCACTGAGCAGCCGAAAGCAAATGCACTGAGGATCGGAGTCCCCAGACTGTATGCACTGAAAACATCTTGCTTTTAAAGTGTTTTCTGCAAGGTGGGGTAATCCCCCTGCCCCCCCCCCCCCACCATGTGGGGGCAAGCCTCCCACTCTCCCAAATTTATAAATATGAATTCCTATGTCACACCTACTCAAAAGTGTTTCTCCCCAAAGGTAATTACTTTGGCATAACTTGCTGAAAGTGATTTTCCATGGAGGAACTCTGATCATTGGCAAATTGAAGCTTGGGCAGAAGAAGCTTGAGAGGTCAAGCTTTGTCCACCAGTAGGATAATGGTGATTGCAGTGGGTGTGTTTCTCAGGCTAAAGTAATATGTAGCAATGTAATGTACCCTTCCTTGAAATACATAAAGAGATGCTGCCGATTTACTTAAGCCATTCTGGTCTGATCAATTTGATAGCTCTGTTAAAGATTTTACAGATATTATTATATCCAAGGTTACTGGAAATATCAATCTCATCCTGAATGGTACAAAACAGAGTTGTCACCACGCTGACTGCAGTAATCTCTTTCTTTTAGCTATGCAGCACTGGAATATATTCCCTCAGAAAGAAACTAATGATTATTTAGCAGCTGACCACTATGCTAATGCATTGTGGAGTTTATAGGAACTAGAGTTTTCTCCAGTTTACTTGAGCTAAAGTTAATGAAAGGGTTAAAGCTAGCACCACATTTGTACAAAATGACAAAATGTAGTGCAAAAGATGAGTTAAAGTCCTAAAATAATTGCCTGCTGGCTAGCAATGTATGTGAATTTACAGATCATGCTGGGCCTGTAGGGTGCAGCTACTTCTTCTGAATACCTCTTAAAGTTGTGTTTTTATTGTTATGTGTATCAGAAAATATCTTTCTCTTGTAGTAGTAAGAGTGATGAAAGAAAAAGGTTCTTTATCAGTGGTTTGACTGGGAAATTTTGAAACTCTGTAAGGACAGCCCCCGTGAGGTCATGCATGCTGTCCACATGAGCAGGATGATGGTAAGAAATGGTACAAAAGATTTAAAAAAACTGTGGGAAAGCCCTCAGGCTCCCACATTGTTCTATTGTAATGTGAAAAGTTACTGAGTTCTCTGTAGGACTATAGATTCAAATGCATTGGTGCTATGTTTACATGGTTTTGAGACTCTTGATGCTAGAAATGCATTATAAGAGGATGTTATGAAGGAGACTGCAATGCTATAGTCACATATTTTCAATGTTATACCAAATATACCTTGTACTACAAACACTTTACAATTTTGTGCAGTTAAAATATAAAACCTACATAAAATTGGCATTCTGCACAAACTCCACTGGTGAAGTTCTGCATCAGGTTTTTGTAACGTTTTATAGGATGTTGAAATTCTGTAAATGTTTTCTAGCAAGTGGTGATTTTTTTGGAGATATTTTTATTACTTACTGATACCTTCTAAAAAGACAAAAATGCATTTTGTCCTGTAGAAAAGGAAATTAGTAAGAGTTACACCTTTTTATATGTAGCTATACCTGGTCGATTATCTTTATCAATCTAAGTGTCTATACATAGGTGTGATGCTTGATTTTTTTTTGGCTTGTGCATTTTGTGCCAAGTTTATGTACACTCATTAAAGTAAGATGTGTTTTCTGTGGGATTTTTAGTTTTCTCTTAGATGCAAAGATAGGTAGAGAGGTGACTTAGTAATTCTCTGTAATAGTAATATAGATAGGGAGAGGTGAATGGGGCAGCCAACCTGGGTACAAGGTGTTAGGGGGAACAATCAGGACATTCCAAATGATGGTTAGTGCAGTTGCAGTACCTGTATACATTATTTGTACTGGTATTTCTGAATCTGAGTACAGAAATTAATTTTGATACTGCTCTTCTGCAGTACTGAAGCACTTTGTTTGTGGTAGAAGTTATAGCAATCCTTTGCTACAAATTTAAGAAGTAGCTTGTTACAATTTAAATGCAGGAGTTCTTTTTTTTCTTTTTCTCTTCTATAAGTTAGCAAGGGGGCAGGCCACTGAAATGGAACCTGGCTGTGTCAAGTGTTTTTCCAGCCAGATCATGGACAAACCTTTTATTTTGTTTTTCCTCTTCAGCTGAAGAACTTGGGGTGAGGAGGTGGACAATGTATAAATGTACCCCATGACATCCCTACCACCTGTTCTCTATCTTGTATCTATAAAGAGCAGGTAGTAAATGCCTTCTTTAAGGCCAACAACACAGCATCTATGGGACCTGATAACATCCCAGGCTGCATCCTACATGGGCTCCTACATGAATTAGCAACACCATTGGGTACTCTTTTCAAGCATAGTCTAAGCACCGGCTTCATACCAGCCGAATGGAAAACAGCCACCGTTATTCCTTTGCACAAAGGTGGTGCTTCCACTGACCCCGGGAACTATAGACCTATTATCCTGACTAGCCTTATCTGCAAGGCCATGGAATGAATCATCATGGACCTTATGAACAAAGATAGAGGTAATCTCCAAATACTAGCTGACCCTACTCAGTTTGGATTTGTCAAAGGGAGATTATGCCTGTTAAATCTGGTGGACTTCTTTGAGACGGTCACCAAGGCCCTTGATTAGGTTCATAGGTTCATACTAGGCTATCTGCCCTAGGGCATTTATAAGCCTAGCCAGAGTGTGTATGGCTTTCGCCACCCATATTAAATTAATTTTGCTATGCCCTTTTTCAAGGTTAGTATACTGTGCCTCTGTCTAACAGTGACACAGAAGTGATACCTGGGGTAAACCTACGATCTCCCATCCACTCATCAAGATTCCTCTTGAAGAGAGTCAATGAGGGACTCTGCCTAACCTGGACTGGGATTTTATTCCAGAGTGAAGGGAGCCTCTGGGTTATGAATCTGTCCCTCCAGCATGTCCTATTTATTTCAGTGCTGAGGTTCAAGTCCCTCAAGCGTAGCTCGATGGGATTTGGATTTTCTGAGGTGCAGCATGCCCATTAATTCCGGGTTGGACATGGCTTTATACGTCAGGCACAGATCGCCTCTGAGCAGGCGGTATGCCACTGAGTAGAGCTGGAGTTTCTTTAACCGGGCAGCATACGGCATCTGTTTGAGCCCCTTGATCCTCTTGGTGAGGTACTTTTGGGGTCTTTCCAGTTGTTGCAGGTGTCTGGTAAGGTACATCCCAAAAGGGGCATTGTACTCAATTATGGGTCTAATGAGGAATGAGTAAAGAGGCACAATGACCTCCCCTGATCTAGATGTGAATCCCTTCATGATTAGGTGGGCTATATAAAATGTTTTTCTAATCACTTTGGCCATGTGGTTGTCAAATGAGAGATTGCTATCAACTTGGGTCCCCAGGTCCCTAATTACTTCTTCTGTACTTAATGGATTACCACCTATGTGGTAATTTGTGGGCACTTTGTTTTTGCCAAAGGGGATGACTATACACTTTTTGGCGTTTAGCTTGAGGCCATGGCTCTGGCACCAGTTGTCTGTTTCTATGAGGCCCTTTTGGAGGATGCTTGTGTCGGGATGCTTGATGAAGGGAAATCTGTGCATGCTGCCTATCTGGACATAGCCAAGGCATTTGACACGATCCCCCACTCAGGTATCATTGACAAACTCTCCCAACTAGGCATCACTCTTTATATCATTAGATGGGTCACTAACTGGCTCACTGATGGAACTCATATAGTCAAAATCGGGGAATACACCTCCAACAGCAGATCTGTAACCAGTGGTGTTCCACAGGGATCAGTCCTGGGACCTCTACTGTTTGGAATCTATTTCTCTGAAGTATAAGCAAAAACTAAAGGTCTGTGGCTGACAAAATTTGTTGATGACTGCAAACTGGGAGCAGTTATAAAATCTCCAAGTGATGTCAACATCCTACAAGAGGGTCTTAAAAAGATTGGTACCAAAGCCATGGCCTTAAACTCAATGCATAACATGTATTATCATTCCTTTTGGTAAAAGTGATGGTCTGCTAATTGCCACATCAATAGCAACACCTAAAGTACACAGTGGTGAGAGACCTGGGCACATGGGTTGACAGCAACGTTACCTTTGACCACTATGTCTCCACAGTGGTAAGAAGGGCATTTTATATTGATCATCTCATGAGTAAGGACATTACTGCCAGAAAAAAAAGATGTTATAACCTTCCTGTACTCTTTCCTCATCAGGCCAATAAGTGAGTACAATGTCCCTTTTGGTATGTACCTTTCGAAGCACCTCCAGCAATTGGAGAAACTACAAAGGTTCCTCACAAGGAAAATTCAAGGTCTTCAGCATCTGCCCTATGGGGATTATCTGAAATCACTGTCACTTTATTCTGTTGCATACAGACTGCTTAGAGGTGTTCTCTGCCTTGCATACAAGGCACAATCTAACCCTGTTTTATTGGAAATGCTGCATATACATTAGTCAAATAGTACATGGGTTACTCACTCTAAAGACCTTAACCTAGTATGTACCATTAATAAAAACCTGCTAGAGTGCCAGATTTGTCTCCCAGATTTTACCACACCTTTGGAACAGATTCCCATTTCATTTCATGTCGAACAGAGTCTGTGCATTTCTGTCTGTGTCTCTGTATGTCCTACAGTGGACTGACATCCTTTTCAGGATTTGTCCTATGTCTTATTTCCATTGCTTTTTGGGTTAGTCTGTTGCTCCCATTTGATCTTGAATATTATAAAGCAGGTGTTGGAAAAAAGGATTGAGGTGTCTGTATCCATGTGTGTGTGTGTGTGTGTGTGTGTGTGTGTGTGTGTGTGTGTGTGTGTGTGTGTGTGTGTGCGCGTGATATGTATATGCATATGTATATGTAGTTTACACAAAAACAGCACAAAAAAGCCCAGTAACATTTTGCAGTTCCAACAGCTTTTTCATGAAATAAGTGGGCTAGCTCACTGACCCTTTTTCACTCACAGCTAAAGTTCATTATTGTCTTGAATTCATATATTCAAGTTTTAGTAGCTCTAAGATAACAAAAAGAACATACAGAAACAAGTACAGGAGTATGACACAACTAACAAAGGAACAAATCTCAAAACTACCTGTAATCTCTCCAGTTTCTCCAAGGAGTCTTTCACTGAAGCTATGAAAGCAGTTAACTGGTCCATCCTAAAAAGACCCCCCTTAAATGATGCTGTTGAATACTTCAGTGCAACATTTCTAAATATTCTTAACACCTTAGCCCCACAGCATACAGACAGAATTAAAAACTGCCACACCCCATGGCTCACCAATCAATGCAAGCACCTTATGAAAGACAGAGAGAAAGCATGGATTAACTGGCAAAAGAATAAAAATTGGCAACTATTCAGACAGTTAAAAAACAGTCAAGAAACAAGTTAATAGAGATAAAAAGTTGTATTATACTCACCTACAAGATGGCCATAAAAACAACCCTAAACAATTCTGGTCTTCCATATCCTCTCTTATCAACCCAAGTACAAAAAAAGGATCCCAGCACATACCCAAACAATCCCTGTCTTCAAACAGCTACCTGTTTCGATACATAGTTCATAGAATACATAGCCAACTTAACCTCAAACTCACCTAACACATCTCCTTCCACACAGCTAACTTCCCTTACCTTAGACCCTAGCACATTTCCTTCAGAAAACTCACATAACTTCAACCTCTCCAATATGCATACATACAACTCCACCCACTTTACCTTTTAACTAATTTCTATAACTCTCATAAAAAAGCTTTTACATAAACTAAACTTTGTTCCTCCTCTGCCAACAAAACCTAAATCTAGCTGCGGCTACAATAGCATACCCAATTGGCATTCCAATTAATAGATCAATAACAGAATCCTGTGCCCCTATCTTGTGGAAAATGGTGCATGTTATCCCCTTACATAAAGTAGGTAATTGACATTACAAATTTACATCCCATAGCCATCCTGTCTCCCCTCTCTAAAATCCTTGACAAATGTGTACATCAGAATTTCTCCACTATCTCTTACAAAATAAGCTAATCACCAGTACGCAACATGGATTTCGGCCAGACCATAGCACCTCCACTACATTACTATAATTTACAGACACTGTCAATAAAGCTCACAACTCTAATAAACTTGTATCTGCAGTATTTCTATATATATCAAAAGCCTTCAACATTGTCACAGTAAACTCCTCAATCAACCTTCCACCCTGATCTAGCATCTCCATCTATTCAATGGTTTTGTAGTTATCTTGCCACCAGGGAGGCAACAAGCTGTAAAATGGCAAGGTTCCATCTCTGCAAACCCTCCCACTTCCACAGGATTCCCAAAAGAATCCATCCTTGGCCTTCTACTACTCAATATTTTTATTAATAACCTGCATTGATCTTCTTGTGAAGGCACCTTGATTCAATATGCAGATGACATTACCATCATCTGCTCCCCTCCAAGAAATCACTCAACAAGGTGTAAACTCCATTGAATCCTGGCTTACAAGAGCACAACTCCTACTCATCACCCAAAAAACAAACTCCTTCCCTTTGCCCCAAAAACTCACACTCCTAACAAAGCATCCTTCAAAATCTTTTTGGCAAATGGCACTGAAATTGAATTAGTCCACCATACCAAACTATTATTAGGAATCATAATAGATGATACTTTTAAATTTGACCTCCACATCCAAAGCCATGTCAAGAAAACCCATCAAAAGTTATTCATGCTATACAGAAACACACATTTTCTGAACATACCCGCAAAAATTGCTCTAGCCAAACCCTACCTTCTGCCCTTCCTACTCTATGGTGCACCAATTTTAATCAATTTACAATCCTCCATAAAAAATCTAACTTTAAAGCTGCTACAACAAAATTGAAAAGTTTGCTACTAATTCATCCTCCTTTACCCATAACTGTAAAGCTCTGCATACACTTATCTGCCTGGAACTCCCTCTCCTATGTTCAACTTACAACAGTACATAAAATCTTACACAAACCATTAGCCTGCCCAGCTCTTACCCCTTAATCAACTTATATTTTCTTAAAAGTACTCTAAGATCAGGAGACAAACAATTTCTCACCATAACTGAATAAATCTCCTGGACAAAGCCTACCCTGCACTCTTCTTATAATCTCCTTCTCTCCATCCTTCTTCCTTTTCCTTCTATAATCATAATATAAACACCATCTCTCATACTAAGACATCAGTTTCCCCTCACTGTCTCAAATAACATAATCTCTAACATATCTTTAAATATCTTATTAGATTTGTCTTGGGTCTCATTTCTCACATAGTAATGTATGTAACAAATAATATAACTACTGAGTTTTTCCTCACATATTTCTCCAAATCATGTTATTGTTTTTCATTGTACTGTACATATGTTCTATGTTTTTTTCATT
>NC_056749.1:326164341-326204341 GCF_019279795.1 Protopterus annectens | reverse complement strand
TCACATCGTGTTTTTCTGTTTTTTCTTTGTTGGTTTTCTTTTTCAGTTAGAATAAATCTGAGAGATGTCTATTGTATTCAAGTTTTTACAAACCTGCACTATTACAGTTCCACATTAAACGCCACGCACACTAAGTGCTGTGATTTAAAATAGAAAGTTTTAAGCACGTTATATATTTACGGGTCATAGTTAATGCTGTAATGTCTATAATAATGTTTAACAAAGGAACTGATGAAATAAACTCATGAACTTTTGTTACTGTCAGACCATTCAACTGCATATACTCGTATCCGTATGTACTCTCATACCTTTTTCTACCTCTTATGGGTTCATAGGTTGGTACTAGGCTATCAGCCCTAGGGCCTATACAAGCCTAGCCATAACAATTCCCTGGCTATTTCTTCCCACACTATTTACTTCCCTGGACTCTCCCTATCCCCACTACTAACTTACCCTACCCTCTCTTCCTGTACACACACTCAACTGAGGTTACACTCATACCTTTTCCACATTTATTCTCATTATATCTCACCCTACCCTTCTCTCCTCATACTATCCTACGCCTTCACCAACCTTCACCAATATAATCTGTTACCATGTTTCATGACCTCTACAATATTAATAATCATTATGATAATCATCTATTATGTAAATAATGCAGCATCTTCCTGTTATCAGGCTTTCCATATAATTTATGCTTGGGCACTATGACTTTATTATGTCTTAGTTTTTATTCTGAAAAACTAATGTGTTGCTTTTCAAATTTTGCAGTTGAATGTTATGAATTTATGATGTCTGTCTAGTTTTTCATTCTGTTAACCATATGTATTTGGAGCTTTTCTCCCTGGGTCTACTCTGAAAATGGCTACCTCATAACCCAGTTAGAATTTTCCAGTAAACAAATGCCAAATAAATAAATAAATAAATAAATATGTCAGGTTGCATTGCAAGAATAATTTATACAGATTAGAAGAGACAACCCCTTGCCATCTGCGTTAGTTATTTGAGGAAAAATTCATTAAAAAAGTTGTTCTTAGCACATTGTCAGCATCTAATTACATCATGTATCATTGGCAAATTATCTACAGTCTTGATACATCAATGACTCTAGTAAAAGTTCCCTAAACCTGCCATATTCATGCTAGCTACCTGAAAGCAGAGTAAAAAAGTATGTATTTTGTATACAAAAAGTAGAAAGACACCAGAGCACCCCAAAAAAGCAAAAAAGTCTCCTAAATCCTTCTTAATGATTGAAAAATGACTTAGTAAGTCACAGCTACTTCTAAACCCTCAAAAAAGCTGCCCTTTATTCCAAATCGCATCATACCAAAACAACACCATTCACTATCATCTGTGCCAGTAACACCATGACAGATCAAGTAAACCATCCAAAATCTGGGTGTCTTCCTAAATGACCTGCTGAAATTTGACCCACTGTGTTTCACACATGATTAAAAAATATCCACAAAAAGTTGGTATATTATACAGAGGAAAACATACTTCACTGATATAAGCAGATGATGTATAACCTCCACTTTCTTATTGTCATCATTCCTCTTTGCTGTCTCAGTCAAACACTCAGCGAATTAAACTGGTTGGAGCTACCAAATTACATAGCTTTTTCTAGACTTAGTATAACATACAGACTTCTCTATAGGCAAGTAAGTTGCTCAGCCCTTAACATCTTAATACAACATTACAATCCCAATAAAAATTTTGCATTCTAGAGAAAAAAAAAATCACTGATCACTGTAACCAAATCATGTAATACTGCAGCTGTGTATTCAGTGTAGCTAAACTATGGAACCACATTCCATTACCACTGAAATTCATTCAGAAAATAAACTTGCTTAAAATACAGCTAAAACTTCACCTATTAAATTAATGGGTCAGCTCCTGTATATCTAAATACCAGATAATTATTCAGCTTGCCAGATTGTCAAACCATTTCTCTTCATTCAGAACCCTATGCACCATAACTAGTCTCACCAATACCAGAGCAGTTTTACTAGCATCTCCAAGCCATAGTCAGTTTTGTACCTCTATTCACCACCCTACCTTTATACTTATAATGTAGACTTAATATCCCACTACTAACATTAATGTTCACATTTTCTGCCCTACTGTATTCCTTCTCTCACTTCTTATAGAGAAGTCTGTGTATTATAGTCAGATGTTAAATACCTAGATGTATATGTGATGTGGATCTCAGCTCAAACCAGAGACAAAAATTGTGATATTATTTATCAAATCATAACCAAACTCCTCCATGACTGGCTAAAGTTGGCCTTGCTGTTGAGAATCCTGTTAGTAAAAAATGATTCTTTACCCTAAGGTCTTGTATATCTTGCATGCGGTTTCCATGAAAAGCCCATATAAGACTCTTTCCAAGTGGAACAGACAAATCTTATTTTTTCTGTGGCTTCCATATTCTCCAAGAGGTTCATGTAGTCTATAATATGCGTCCAGATCCCAAGATGGCCTCCAGATTCCCAGTTTGTTATTACCCTATAAAGCAACTGTGGCCCATTGCAATTTGAACTTGTGTCACTGGGTCAAATGATCCATCTTGGCAGTATGACTAGTTCTGAGGCATTGGATAAGCCATAATGTTCTTTCATGCAGCAACTATATGACACCACACTTAAAATTTTCAAGTCCATGGTTTTGAAGTAGTCTCACCTTCAGAATTGTAAGTTTTCCTACCTGCAGACAACAGTCCTGAGTCATACCGAGATGAATATAAGCATATTATCTCAAGTGTTATCTTATCCCCGTATACAAGCTTATTGTAAGCGTCATATCTGACCCCCCCCCCCTTTACCAGTCAAAGAACTCATATTTCTTACGTCCAGGTTTTAATTTCTCCAAGTCTTTTGGGTTTCTAATATTATGATGGGAATGAACAACATTTCTAAGTCAGGGTATGATAAGAGTTCATGAAATTAGTATTGTTTTAGTCTTTGATGTCAGCCAAGAGTGCTTTTCTTAGTACCCACACTGAGACCAGAAATGACTCCTGTAATTCATATGGGGTTAAATGCATTGGTAGCATATCTAAGTATAGCAGTATTTTTTTTTGTTAGAGTCATTGCTTCTATTTCTATTGGAAATGTCTGTGTTTTTTTCATTCACAGTGATTTTGCTTTTGCTTGCAAATCCTGATATTTTTATGACATTTGTGTCTCGCTGTATATGACACTATGATCACAAGGTGTTGCAGTTTCAAAGATTAGTGCTACTTTTGTCGTTTATTAAGGACTGATATCCCTGATTTTCTAGCATCTATTTTTTGAACTGTTGGTAATGGATGATTTCATATGGTGTACATTTCATTTTTCTGTATAATGCTTTGTGATTCACGTTTTGAGTGGTTATCAGCTATTTCCATATTGTAGTATTTGCACAATTCCCAATGCAACAGTCTTGCCACAGTATTTTGCCTTTCAGTGAACAGGCCTTCTGCCATCTGTTTATCACTCCCAGCAACAAGATGGCTGACTGTTTCCAGTTCATTTTTACAGACACTACATTTGTCTGTTTTCCCATATGTTCAGTGGACTTTGTTAACCAATGTGCCTGTAGTCCACTATACTGGGCTGCCATTACTAACTTTTCATCTTTTGGTTTCAACTTACCTCTAATTAACATTTCCTGCTTCAAATCCTGAGGCTTTTTCTGGAGATCTCTGTACTTTCCACAATATTTATGCCTTTTCCTCATTTCTTTTGTTCTCATCAGATCCTTCTCCTTATATTCTTTCTTTTATTTTTTTTGACACACCAATTTGCTATCTAATTTTTATCTACTGGTTTGATTTCTATTCCTGTTTGACAATGAAATACTTCTGCTAAATTAAGCAAAGAGGTTATCTTAGACTTCCTGTCCTCATGTTTTAAAACTTTCACAGTGTTTGGATTGTATAGTCAACCGATATGTATGCAGTCTGTCAAAGGAAAAAACTTCAAAGACCAATACACGTAAGGTTCAGTTAAGGCATATTTATTTACTTGCCCCAAGGAGATAAAAACATGCAAATACAAGGATTTGTCTAACTACTAACAGGAAGTATGCTTATTCTTATACTATTTTACAAGACATGGGCTTCTATGGCTGACGTAATCAGACACAACTTTCAGTATTGTTCTACAGCAGATGTTACTCAGATTTTCTGCTGACATGACTAGATTTGTGAGAAACTTTTGAGAAAAACAACCTGGCCTTGGTGGGCACTAATTCGTTTACAAGCTTGCATTGTACAGTGTTACATTTCAAGGTACTCTTCTAATTCAGATACAAGCAAATGCTGATTGCATTTCATATTTTCAAACAGGCTTTGTCCTAATTATCTATAGCTTCTACAGCTGTGTATTTTCTCACAGCACAAACGGAACTTCTTGTCTAAGCTTCATACAAGTAGTATTGTTCTATTCATTATTTTCCTAACATAAGCAGGAATCATCTGCTTCTCAGTAAATTTCCAAGGCACAAGCAAGATTTTAGCTAACAATACAAGGTCAGAAAGCATCTGCAGTTTGTACAGATTTATGCAATATGAAATAGAATAAATGTGTTAACCCTTTTCAAGCTCTAAATGCGCTAAGCATATTACTAATACACACATTAATACATATATGTTAAGTTGTCTATCTCGCCTTCATTCTTGCTGGATGGGTTCGGAGCCGACCTCGGCTCCGACTCGGCCACTCTAAAAGCTCGAGAGTTGGTTCCACCGGCTCGAGGCTGCCCCTATATCCCACAATGCTAGGCGTAAATTACCTTAGATCTCGTTTGCCGCTACAGCGATCGAGGTGTTTTTCTACCGGCTCCAGGTTAGTTTAAATTAGATTAGTTTAATAAATCTTAAACTTACTCTAGCTTAGTTTATCCTTTGTTACCCTTAGTGTAGTGGATATTTATCCCTTCTACCTTTTTATCCAGCCCCTTTTTTCTCAAGAACTAATAAGTTCTTTCCTTAGGCCTTCGGGCCCTTCCTTCCTTCCCTTAGGGTGTGTATGTGTTTTTGTTAGGAATTTTAACTTAACTTACTTCTCAGAAGTTTTGTTTTAAAATAATTTTACTTAGATTTCTAACAGTGTAATCTGTGTGGGTGTGTTATTGTGTGTGGTTACACTTCGGTTCCTTGAGAATGTCCAAGGATTCAAAGGTCTCAGGCTTCAAGAAGTGTGACTCGTGCTGTCAGAAAATGTCTCTGACAGACGGTCACACTTCTTGTGTGTACTGCCTGGGACCTTTACACCTGCAGGACTCTTGTGCTGTATGCCATGGCTTCAGCCCTAGAGTCCTGCAGGAAAGAAAAAACAAACTCATATTAAGGGGTTTGCTTAAGCCTGAAGGTTCCCTTTCTGCTACCTCGGGAAAACCTTCTAAGGCTTCCAAGACCTCGGCTCCAGCTTCTGAGTCGAGGCCTAAGGCTTCGAAGCCTGCTGCTACATCGGCTCCGGCTGGAGCCGATGAGTCTTTGACTACAGTATCTGTGGTTCCCTCGGCTCCGGCCGGAGCCGAGGCATTAGAGATTCCTGGGTCGGCTCCGATCAGACCATCGGAGCCGACATCTAGAAAGAGATCGAGGTCACCATCCCTTGGCTCCGTTCATTCGGCTCCAGCGTCTCCCTTGCTGTCTGAACGGAGCCACAGATCTCACTCCTCCAGGTCATCGAGGCTCTCAGATCATGACCTACAGAGGGTAGTGAGTCGACTTTTAAAGTCCGAGGCACTGGCCCAAATGCTCCAGAGCCCGACTCATCAGTCGATGCCTCAACTTATTCCTATAAATATTCCTCCTCCGACTCCTTTGAGTTCGGAGCCGGGGCGTCTCGGGACCGAGACTGTGGTAGCGTCGGAGCCGATACAATTGTCTTCGGCTCCGTCGTCGGCTCCGATTTCTTCTTTCGAAGAATCTCGTCGCCGAGCTTCCCTCGTCGGCTCCGAGGGGGTGAGTGGCATCGGACCCTTGTCCGACCCCCCTCTCCCTCTCGGTGCTTCGGCGCTGGTGAGTTTGGCTCCGACATCGGCCTCGGAGCCATCTCTGTCGGTGCCGAGGGAGGTTCTCAGCTTCTCGGAGCGGGGACCTCTGGCTCTGCCAGACAGGGGTGCGTTCGAGGTCATGCGGAGTGTGTTGGAACCTTGTTCGACTCCACAGTCGGCTCCGTCCGCCCTCCCTCTTCGGTGCCTCTGGTTATGTTGACTCACTCCCTCGTCCCAGACAGCAGAGAGCCAGCTCCTCAAGAATCCCCTGTGGCGATCTCATCTTCTTCCGAGGCCTCCCCTGAATTGGCAGGGGAGCCCCCTAGGAAGAAAAAGTGTAAGAGGAAGTACATAGACTCACCTGAGTCTGTCACCTCTGACACAGATTTAGAGGATTCCGAAGGTTCCCCCCGTTCCCCTTCTGAAGATGTCTCCTTTGCGGACATTCTAGAGATCCTGAAACAGAGGGGAAATTGGCCAGCCCTTAACCCTTCGGAGGATGAATCTGTGTATCTTGAGTCGTTTGGCTCTCGCCCTTCCACCTCCTGGGTGTCCCCCCCCTTTGATCCCCTCATGCAGGTGGTGGCAAAGAAGGCCTGGACGGCTCCTGATTCAGTGGACCCCACCCCCAGGAGACCTTCAAAATTTATAACAGCACCAACTGACAAACAGTTTCTAACCAAAGGTGTTTCTGTGGATGCTATGGTGGTAGCTGCTGCCACCAAGAAGGAACTAGCTGATCCTTCAGTGTCTGTTCATCCCCCTAACAAAGAATCTAGGTCTATGGACAGGTATGGGAGGTGGATGTTTTCGTCAGCGACCTTTGCAATGCGTTCGCTGAACTACCTATGCCATTTCACCCGTCTCCAGAGAGACTTGATCAAGGAAGCGAGTGAGATGTTGAAGGATCCTACAGCTGCAGATTTTCAGGACAAAATGAACACCCAGCTGACTACCCTTAATTCGATAGCTAACTCCTCCATGCGCCTCCTTTCATATGCGGCTGATGGAGCGAGTAGAGCCGCAGGGACAGGTGTTGCCTTACGCCGGCATGCCTGGATGCGACTATGCAATTTTGCGGACCCCTTTAAAACGTCTTTCACTAACTCCCCGTTTGATGGATCATCTCTCTTTGGTCCTCAAGTGAAAGAAACCTTGACTAGGTGCGAGACGGATGTCAAAACTCTATCTGCCGTCGGAGTCCGTTTTTCTACTCCTTCTAGACCTTACCCCAAAGGCCAGAAAAGTGGAAAAATGTGGTTCCGCAAACAATCTCAAGGGAATTTGCCTGACGCACAGAGTTGGTTCCCCTCCAGAGGCAGAGGAGGGAACAATAATGGTAGACATCGCCCCAGAGGCAGAGGGGGCCCGCAGAACCAGGGCAATCGAGAAACCTTTTCCGATAAGCCCTTTCAGCATCCCTGAGGTGTTGCCCGACTGTCCACCTTCGGAGGCAGTCGGGGGAAGATTGTCACTGTACCCAGAAGCCTGGCTATCCCTGACTCAAGACAAGTGGGTACAGTCCATCATTTCCGAAGGCTATTCCATTCCCTTCGTTCGCATCCCAAACCAATCAAAAAAATCCCTTCCAGATGTTCCACCCGCTCAAAGGGATCTTGCAGCTTTGGAAATTTCAAAGCTGCTTGCAAAAAGAGCAATTCAGCCAGTTCCAGCAGACCAACTAGGATCTGGAATCTACTCCAGGTTCTTTTTAGTTCCAAAGAAAACAGGGGACTGGAGACCAATTTTGGATCTCAGTATCTTGAACAAGTCAGTCAAGAAAACAAGATTTCGGATGGTCACGCTGCAGTCCATCCTCCCCCTATTGGGAAAGAGAAACTGGATGTGCTCTATAGACCTTCAGGAAGCGTACTATCACATAAAAATGAACAGACGCTCCAGAAGATTCCTCCGCTTCAGGCTGGGAACCAGTCATTTTCAATTCAGGGCCCTGCCCTTTGGTCTCACCACTGCCCCCCCGGGTGTTTACCAAATGCATGGCAGTGGTAGCTTCTCACCTGAGACGTCAAGGATTCCAGGTGTTTCCATATTTGGACGACTGGCTCCTCACAGCTCCCATCAAGCATCTTCTTCTAATGGCCAGTGACTACACCTTTCTCATTTGTCAAAATTTAGGCATTTCAATAAATTGCGAAAAGTCTGTTTTGTCGCCTTGTCGTACTATTACCTTCATAGGCGCAAATCTAGACACAGTCAACATGTCTGCGACAGTAACAGATCAAAGAATAACAGACATACACAAACTGGTCTCGCTCCTCTTCAGCAGCAACAAAATCAAAGCCAGGTTAGTTCTGAAAGTATTGGGGATTATGGCGGCTGCCATACCCCTGCTTCCATTAGCCAGATTCCACATGAGAATCCTTCAATGGATGCTCTTCACGCAATGGTCATACCAGCAACTTCCGATGTCCCACACCATTATGATTACGCAAACATGCAGAAATCATCTTCTGTGGTGGATGTCTTCCCCTCAGCTCTTCTTGGGAAGACCCTTTGTTCCTTCCCCTCCGGTTGCTACTCTGACAACGGACGCCTCCCTGATCGGGTGGGGGGGGGGCATTATCAGGGCAGGACTGTCCAGGGCACATGGCAACCAGATGAATGCCACTTGCACATAAATGTTCTAGAGATGAGAGCAGTGCTTTTAGCGTTGCAAGCCCTTCAAGACTCTCTTCCCTTGGGAACGATAGCAATCCAGACGGACAATATGTCTGCAGTGTGGTATATCAACAAACAAGGCTGAACCAGATCCTATCCCCTATGTCGAGAAGCACTCAGACTGTGGCAATGGGCGATTTCTTCTCAGCGGTTTCTGATAGCAACGCACATCCCCGGAAAGTCCAATCAAATCGCGGACAAGTTGAGCAGAGCTATCCTCATGCCTCACGAGTGGTCTCTGAAAGACTCTGTTGTGAGAGAAATTTTTCTCAAGTGGGGTCAGCCTTGCTGCGACCTTTTTGCTACTCCCCAAAACAGCAAGTGCAGAGATTATTTCACACTATTCCCGTTACCAGACCAGCCCAGCAGAGACGCTCTAGTCCAAGTTTGGCCCCGGGGACTTCTGTATGCATTTCCTCCCTTCCCACTAATCTCGCAAGTAATACAGAAAGCTATCGCTCAGAAGGCCTTATTGATCCTCATTGCTCCTTACTGGCCTCGGCAGGTTTGGTTCCCCTTTCTACATCAATTTCTATTGGAGCAACCTTGGCATCTGGACCTAGTTCCAGATCTTTGATCTTTTGATCCATCAGTCGGGTCAGTTACATCGCTCCCTCCCCTCTCTGAACCTCACTGCTTGGTTCCTCCAGTTCCAACCTTAGCCAGGCTTCCTCAAATATCTCACTCTGTTCGAGATATTTTGATAGCTTCCCACAAATCTTCCACTCGGAAAATTTATCTGAGTAAATGGAAACGTTTTGCCTATTGGGCTCAAGGAAGGGACTTAGATCCTTTCACTGCTCCCATCCATATGGTTCTTGATTTTCTGGCTGAACTCTTTCATGCAGGTTCTTCCCCTTCTACTCTCAAAGTTCAATTGGCAGCTATATCTAACTTTCATGTGGGCATTTCAGAGTCTGCCATAATGTCCCACAAGCTTTGCAAAACCTTTTTGAAAGGAGTCTTTCTACTCAGACCTCCTATAAGAAATCCTCCTCCTCCTTGGGACCTTAATTTAGTTCTCAGTTCTTTGATTCTCCCCCCTTTCGAACCTGCAGCTTCCTGTTCTTTAAATTGCTATCATGGAAGACTCTCTTTCTGGTAGCTATTACTTCAGCTAGAAGAGTTTCAGAACTTCATGCACTCAGCTGTCGACCTCCTTATCTGTTGTTCCATAAGGACACGGTATCTTTACGAACCAACCTATCCTTTTTACCTAAGATAGCCTCAGCGTCTAACCTAAATCAAAGCATTGACCTCCCTGTGTTTTTTCCAGAATATTCTAATAGGTCTGAACAAAGATTGCATTGGCTAGATGTTCACCGTCAGTTAAGGTACTATTTGGATAGAACCAAACAACTCAGAAAATCTGACCAACTATTTGTCTCTTATGCAGAAGGCAGAAAGGGACTTTCAGTTTCAAAGGTATCATTATCTAGATGGCTAACATCTCTGATTTCCCTTGTTTATGAAATTAGACACCAAAAGCTGCCTAACAAACCTAAAGCCCATTCCACCAGAGCTTTGGCTACTTCTATAGCCTTCCAAGACAGACTGCCTATTGACACCATTTGTGCAGTGGCTACTTGGGCTACTCCTCACACATTCATTTCTCATTATAAGTTGGATTTAGCTTCTAGACATAGAGCTAACTTTGGTTCCACTGTTCTCAAGAGTCTGTTCCGTTAGGCCACCCGGGACAAGGTGCTAGGGACGCGGTCCCATCCAGCAAGAATGAAGGTGAGATAGACAACTTAACATATAGAAGTTATGTTCTTACCATAACGTTCCATGTTAGTTGTCTTCTTCTCGCCTTCTTTCTTGCGTCCCACCCTCCTTCCCCCTGGCCTGGACAGACCTAGAGGAGTTTGATTGTGACCTCTCTTTCTACCACCTCTTTGCGATAGGTATATGCTCTGCTGTGCATATTTCCTAGATCAGGCTTAGGTCACCCTTTCTCTTCCCCTTGTTTATAGAGGTGGATTTTTTCCAGTTTTCCTGGTTGTATTTTTAGCTGGGCCTAGCTCACAAACGAGATCTGCGGTAATTTACGCCTAGCATTGTGGGATATAGGGGCAGCCTCGAGCCGGTGGAACCAACTCTCGAGCTTTTAGAGTGGCAGTCGAGCCGAGGTCGGCTCCGAACCCATCCAGCAAGAAAGAAGGTGAGAAGAAGACAACTAACATGGAACGTTATGGTAAGAACATAACTTCTATTTTTCTGACATTTCCCCCTTTTAATACTTTTATTCTACTTTCAAAATAAGCATAAACAGTTTGTTTTCTTCTCCTAACCTCTTCCACTCAGGATTTGCAGTTAAGAGAGTCATTCAGTTTAAACTTATGAAAGCATTTTCAATCTTTTAACAGTTCTTCAAACTCAGTACTTTGATATAAGGTTTTAGAAACTGACATGTCTATAAAATCTTTTATCAGTCTTTTCATGCAGGGGATGCCACAACAAACACATACTCCCAGTAGGAACATTCCTACACAAATGGCAATCAGGATGTTCATTAGGATGGTACCCCACCCCCCAAACCATTTCTGGAAAAAGTCCATCAGTGGGTTTGGGCCTGGTTTGGTCATGGCCGACACTTGCTGAATTACCTCAAGATGATTGTGTATCTCGTGTTTATGGTCAGGAATATACGAACAGCATTCTTCTTGGAATAAAGCGCAAGTACCACCTCTCGCTGCTAGGGTGAAGTCGAGAGCCATGCGGTTCTGAAGCACTACAGTTCTCATAGCATTCAGTTCATCAGTCACCAATTCGAGAGTGGAAAAAGTTGCATTACTCATTACTTCGAGAAGTTTCGACAGTTTTCTCAGCTCCCAGATCGATTTCACTGCTCCATATGCCGGTAATATGCCTGCCCACGATATAACGCTATCACTCAAGTCCATATGTGTCAGTCCTTTGCCTATGGAATGATGGTCTTTCTAACGTGCATCGATTTGTCCCACTGGATTTACAGGTTTCTTGACGACCTCTCGGACATTTCGAATTCTTCCTCGAGGCAAAACTGCAGTGTGTCATATGGCCGGAACCAGGTAACCTAAAAAACAACTGCCAGACCAATTCTCAGGTAACCATTTGTATGCCTTTCTGCCACACACAAATTAACAATCCTCTACTTTAGTAGTAACCTTGCTATGAATATACACTCGCCCTGCATGAAACATTTTTCTATCTATTATAGACAGTTGTTTATAAAGAACAGAATTATGTTTTACTTCATCAAGTGTTAATCCAAGAAATGAATCATAGTTTGTATTACAATAAAGATCTACATTGTTACCTTTAGTGTAACATTTATAAGGAATAGTCACATTGCAATTGCTCCAACCCACCTGAACAGTATCATTTTTATAAAAACACACAGTTCCCTTTTGTGGAACAGACAAGTGCAATGCTATTTTATCTTGTGATGTAATGGTTGAAGTATTATAAATCAAGTTCTCCCAGGTCTCATTGACCCTAGGGGGACTGTAGTCATTAATAACCCCCCGTATACTGTCGGCAAAGCTGTGCAAATCCAGCAATTCGAAACATTGAAAGTCTCAGCATACACATATTTAATTGCCTGGTAAGTGTTAAAGTTTGGATGCCAGTCTATGAGTAATGCCTCACGTTTATTCAGTTCAGTCTGTGTGGCTGGGAAAAGGAAAGGCCACAACAAAAAGATTATTGTCACTAGTACAGTTAACAGGATGATTATGCAATACTTCTGAGGAAAGGGTTGTTCTGCATTCCTGTTTCTTCTGGACTCTATCATTTTTACTCTTGGCATGTGACAAGATTTTTGTCCAGTTCAAAGTTTTTGACTAATTTACAGTGCGTCAGGTGGATCCAGGAGGCGTGCTCCACTATCTTGACTGCAGTGGGTGTCGACAGAAGCACTTGATATGGACCTTCCCACTTTGGTGATGCCCAATTCTTTCTCTTTACTGTCTTCACCCAGATCCAAGTTCCAGGGGACACTGCCACTTCTGACGGTCTGGTTCGTTCTTTATCTGAAACAGAATTTGACTGCAACAAATGTTTAGAATTTAACAAGTTTCGCATGTACTCAGCTAGTGTACTGTCAGCTTCCTGGTCTGTGGGCATGAGAGATTTCCACTGAGGTATATAATAAGCCCTTCCAAATAATTTTTCAAAAGGAGTCAATCCTTTTGCATTCGGAACAGTTCTCATGCTCAACAGTGCCAGAGGCAGACAGTACACCCAATTTCTCTGTGTTTCTACTATTAACTTCCTTAGCTTATTCTTTAAAATCCCATTATGCCTCTCTACTAGCCCTGCAGATTGTGGGTGATACGCACAATGATTTTGTAAAGAAATACCAAAATGTCTACTTAACTGTTGTATGGTCTGGTTTACGAAGTATGTGCCATTGTCACTGTAGATCCTTTCCAGAATGCCGAATCTAGGGATGATTTCTTTAACAAGAACTTTGGCCACAGTTGCTGCGTCTGGATTTTTAGTCGGAAAGGCTTCCACTCATCTGGAAAACATATCTACAATGACAAGACAATACTTCTTATTTTCACATTTATTCAGCTCTATGAAATCCATACAGATAGTATGAAATAGATACGGTGGTGTAGGGAAACTCCCTTGCTTGGGCTTTAATGCCCCTTGTGCATGATGTTTATTACAAACATGGCACATTGAACAGAATTTTTTAGTGTAATTTAAGAATCCATATGTCGTGAACACTTGGTTCACCAGCTGTACCATCCCCCCGTTGAGACATGGCACTGCCCATGGCTCAACAAAGCTGCATATCTAAACAAATTGGACGGCAATATCGGTTTCCCATCTTTAGAGATGTACAGCCCCTTTTTGAGAATTGCTCCTCGTTTTACCCATCTTTATTTT
The DNA here is from genome assembly GCF_019279795.1 of Protopterus annectens. Taxonomy (NCBI): domain Eukaryota; kingdom Metazoa; phylum Chordata; order Ceratodontiformes; family Protopteridae; genus Protopterus; species Protopterus annectens. The sequence continues at coordinate 326,190,790 of NC_056749.1, read as the reverse complement.
TCAACTTGCGTAGCAAATGTCTGCATTGTCTTTAACATTTCTAAGTCTAAAATCTCAGAGGGTTGTAATTCCTCATTCAGAAGAAATACTTCTGAAGCTGCCTGCTTTGCAGCTGTATCAGCTCTCGCATTACCTTTTGAAATCCTGTCCTGTTGCTTGGTATGAGCTGTGCATTTACAAATAGCTACTTTCTGAGATAACTGAATAGATTCTAAAAGATCTAAAATAAACTGTGCATGATTGATTGGTTTGCCAGTAGATGTTATCATTCCTCGATTTTTCCACTGTTGCGCAAAAACATGTACAGTAGAAAAAGCATACTGGCTGTCAGTAAAAATTTTCACACATTTACCCTTTGCTAAGGTACATGCCTGTGTCAAGGCAATCAATTCTGCTGCCTGTGCAGATAAATTGTGTGGTAAAGATTTCGCTTCTATAATCTCAATATCAGAAACTACTGCATATCCTACTAGGTTCTGTCCTGCAGGACCCCTTTTGCATGAGCCATCCATGTAGTATGTCACCTCGGCATCATCCAAGGGAACATCTGTAAGGTCTTTTCTAGGCAGTGTCTTTTGCTCAATCACCTGTAGGCAGCTGTGTGGTGTGCCATCTGCAGGGGTTGGGAGCAAGGAAGAAGGGTTCAAAGTAGTACATCGTTCAATTGTCATATGAGGTTGGCTCAACAATATAGTCATACAGGAAAGATGACTAGCAGGGGAAAGATATGCTACCTTCTCTTGCAGTAAAATAATCGCGACTGCATGAGGCACTCTCAATGTGAGAGGGTGGAACAAAACTACTGAGGCCGAAGCCTGTACTGCCATTGCAGCTGCAACTACTGCTTGTACACAGTGGGGTAAAGACCGTGCCACTGGGTCCAGTTGTGATGAATAATAAGCAGTAGGGCGTTGCTTGTTCCCATGCTGCTGTGTTAACACTGATGTCATATAACCTTGCTTACAATCTACAGTTTGGAAAAAACGTTTATAATAGTTTGGTAATCCCAAAACTAATGAGGACACTATTAACTGTTTCAGTTTGCAGAAAGCAGATTCTGCTTCTGGTGTACATTGTAACAAATCCTGTGCTGCCATAGGCTTTTTATAAATCAGGTTAGTCAATGGTGCAGATTCCAAGGCATAGTTTGGAATCCAACTCCAACAAAAAGTAGTCGTACCCAGGAAGGACATCATTTCCTTCTTGGTAGTGGGTTTTGGTGCTTGCAAAATCGCTACTTTTCTGTCCTCATCTAATGTCCTACCTTCCTTGGATATTACATATCCTAGGTATTTAACTTGTTTTTTCCAAAGCTGCAGTTTATTTTTGTTTACTTTATGTCCTTCAGTGGCTAAAAATTGTAATAGTGCTATGGTATCTTCTTTACAATCTTGCTGGGTGGGGGCTGCTAGCAGGATATCATCAACATAAAGCAAAATTTGGCTACCTCTTGATGGGGTAAATCCCGCCAAGTTGCTTGCCATTTCTTGTGAGAATATTGTTGGACTTTCACAATACCCCTGTGGTAGTCGCGTATATGTATACCTTTTCCCCTGAAATGTGAATGCAAACCAATACTGGCTGTCAGGGTGTATCAGTATCGAGAAGAACGCATTGCTGATATCTACCACAGAAAAATATTTCTGTTGAGGTTTTAAATCATTCAACAGGGTTTGTGGGTCTGGCACTGTAGGTGCCCTTGGTATTACTGCATCATTTACAGCTTGTAAATCTTGGACCATACGCCACTCTCCATTCGCTTTCTTAACAGGAAATAAGGGTGTGTTACATGGTGAATCAGGAGATTCCACCATTACCCCTTCCTTAAGTAAAGCTGCTATAATAGGTTTGATTCCTACCTCTGCATCTTTTCTTAAGGGATACTGCCTTTTTTGTGGTCTAAATGCTGACTTTGGCGTTATAGTAACTGGCCCTGCTGTACGAATAAGTCCTACATCTGATTTTCCTGTTGACCAGAGAGTTCCTGGTATATTCTGTAAGGCATTCTCTTCCTCCTTCAATAGGAGTGCTAATCAGCTGTCCTTGCTAGACTGCAAGTGTACAGCTGGGTGGGTCTGAGTTATCCAATTCAACTTCTGCATTTGTATTCCCTGTTCTGACAGTTCTAACTCTGTCTGTTTTTCCCATCTCGTGACTTTTTCTCCTAAGTCTACCCATTTTACATTCTTGTCCTTAGTTAAGCTAACGTGTGGTAATCAATTAGATTTATAGAGTGCAAAGGACTTCTGGGGCAATGAACAGCTGGCTACACTGTTCCTTCTGTGTCCCAGTACAGATTACTTAATATCAATCTGTTTGCATGATTTCTAAACAATTCTTGCTCATATTCCTTATCAGGTCCTGGTGTGTTACAATAATACAGAGAACAGTGCAACAAGTGCTGTTTATCAATGTCAATGGAGGAGGATTTGCTGATGGCTACGTTAATCAACTCTTCAGTCACTGCCCTGGACCAGTTGTAACCAAGTCCTGGCTGTACCAATAAAACATTTTACCCTCCGTTTGCACTGTAAAGGTATCAATTTGTCACTGTGCTTCCATACCCTGCATAGTCGGAACTACTGCTATACCAAGTAGCTGCATAAGGTCTCTGCCCAAAAGGTTTAGTGGGCATTTTGCAGAAACAACAATTTTGCTTTTCTGGGTCAATCCTGAAACAGGATTAGTTATCACAATATTATGGGAGAGGGGCTCCCGATACAGCTGTCCATTAGCTGCTTTCACTAATATGTAATCAGGTGACTGAGTTCTCTGGCAGTTTGGAGGGAATAGTTGGGTCCTGACCTTCTTGCCCTGCCTGAGGATTAGGCACTTCTATAAGTGGGCATATTTCTTCTTCACTAATAAATCGTGAATTTCTACCCATTTGATATAACTCAATGTCCCCTTTTGAGTTTCCTGCCCGTGTTCGAGACCTGGTCTCGACGGGATCTCTAATAAACGGTTTCGCTTTTGTAGTGTCTCTACTTACAGTGACAGCAGGATATCGCAGGGGTGGACTAACTTGTTCACTTGCCTCATATTCTGGTAAGGGAGGCGGAGGGGCTGATGCTATTACTAAGTTATTGTCCTCCCTATCTAAAAACATTGCTTTTGAATTATTACTCTTTTGTTCCCTTCGGTTTACTTCCTCAATCCACCTGTGTGCCTGAGGAATTCCTAATTGACGTTGCTTTTTTACCCGACCTTTAGAATCGGTTTTAAGCTGTTTGACAAGTTTGACAAGCGAGGATTTTTCTAATTTACCATCAGATTCATACTTATTAACCCATTTTGAATAGTATTTAATATTATCAGCATGCTGTGACTGCATGTATTTTGCTTCTTCGGTTAATGGCAGATTTTGGGATCTTTTTGTACAATTATTACCCATTTTGTTCTACCCTTTTAATCGTTACGTAACTCCTTATTTTTAATGTGGTACCACAGATTTTGTTATAGTCTCTTCAGAATGACTGCCTACCTGCTCTGTTTCCCTGATCTGTGACAAGACAGTAATCTTTTTGTCCCTGACTTGTATAAACAAAGTCTTAACAAAATAAATACAAATCTAGTCCCTGATCTAAAACAGAAAAAAAGGTAGATTCACCTTACCTGAGCCTTCGTGATTGATCACCTGGTTCTAGTAAACCCGTTCTTCAGTCGCAGATCAGAAAGTGGCTGGCCTCTTTTGTACGACAATTCAGTTGGAGGGCTTTTCAACTAAGAAAAACTGATGTGGTTTCTTCCCAGTATGGTTTCAAGCCACCTGGCCTGTCTGATCCTAGAAGAAGTGAGGGTTTCCAGTCCGAAGGACCAATCTGTCAAAGGAAAAACTTCAAAGACCAATACACGTAAGGTTCAGTTAAGGCATATTTATTTACTTGCCGCAAGGAGACAAAAACATGCAAATACAAGGATTTGTCTAACTACTAACAGGAAGTATGCTTATTCTTATACTATTTTACAAGACATGGCCTTCTATGGCTGACGTAATCAAACACAACTTTCAGTATTGTTCTACAGCAGATGTTACTCCAATTTTCTGCTGACATGACTAGATTTGTGAGAAACTTTTGAGAAAAACAAACTGGCCTTGGTGGGCACTAATTCGTTTACAAGCTTCCATTGTACAGTGTTACATTTCAAGGTACTCTTCTAATTCAGATACAAGCAAATGCTGATTGCAGTTCATATTTTCAAACAGGCTTTGTCCTAATTATCTATAGCTTCTACAGCTGTGTATTTTCTCACAGCACAAACGGAGCTTCTTGTCTAAGCTTCATACAAGTAGTATTGTTCTATTCATTATTTTCCTAACATAAGCAGGAATCATCTGCTTCTCAGTAAATTTCCAAGGCACAAGTAAGATTTTAGCTAACAATACAAGGTCAGAAAGCATCTGCAGTTTGTACAGATTTATGCAGTATGAAATAGAATAAATGTGTTAACCCTTTTCAAGCTCTAAATGCACTAAGCATATTACTAATACACACATTAATACATATTTTTCTGACACAGTCCCATGACAGAAGATCTGTAAATGTAGTCAATTTTGAGGATGCCCATAACGCCTTTATTGAGAAGAATATACACACACACCTATATATATAGGTCCCCTTCACATGGTCGACATTTCAGAATGTCAAAACCATATGGCCGAGATCATATGATCAACATTCGAAATGTCGACCATGTGGAACCGGCATCTCCGTACAGTGCAGAATGGAAAGATTTCCATCTTCCACACTGTAATGCGATCTCGGAGTTGGTATATTTATGTTCCGGGGGTGTGTGGGGGCAGAGCCTCCCAGGGGGTTCCAGGGGGGAAGAGCCCCCCTCCTAGCAGTGTGAAGGTAAGTTTTTGTTGTGTTTTTTTTTTTTTTTAATTCAATTGTCGACATTTCGAATGTCGATCATATTGTCTCGGCCATATGGTCTTCGACATTCTGAAATGTCAACCATATGAAGTAGATCCATATATATATATATATATATATATATATATATATATATATATATATATATATATAGCCTTGGTGTACACTGATTTTTATATATAATTTAATAAGTATTAAGCTTTTTTTGTTTTCCTTGTTTGATGTAGATAGAGTTTATAGTCATTTAGAAAAATCACAATCATGGCAGTAAAACAAAAAGTTAAAAAAGTCATCTGGAAAACAGGATCATTTGTTGCTAGGTAAAGCTATATTACATATTTGTAAAAAGGGAGGAATCTAAGTATGACATGGATAGATTACAAAAAAAAGTGATTGACAGCATTCACATTTATGGATAAAGGAGTACTTACACATGTATAAGATGCACCTACATTTATCAATTACATTACCGTGACCATGAGACAGTGGCAAACCACTTTCCAGTTAAGCCATGACAAAGGGAAAATTATTATTTCGTGGATAAAAAAAATCAAAGAAAGGGGGTATTCTGGGGAGGGAGATTCTTTGTCACTACTACTGCTTTGTCTTACCCTTAACCCATTTCCCTGTCAAAAAGAAACAGAAAACGAAGCATATATATACTCCTCCTCTAATTTCCTTAGACAGGAGTAGTTTACTGGGTCTGAATCAGGGTTTAATTCAGGCTATTGTTCCTTCTTATAAGGTGGTTTCTGGCAAAAGAAAGAGGGATACCTCTTTTCCTGAAGAGGTTCAGGATTATGAATCAGGACTTGAAGATAAAGGGACATACAAGGTTCTCTCCTATTTTTTCTGATTCAGGCTCAGAGGAGAGCTAAGTTTCTTATTCTCTTGTGGAGGTTTCTCAGAATTTGCCTGTGTTTTTAGTGGGAGAACATTGAGGTAGCTCAGTCCCTCAGAAAACACTATGAGCTGTTACAGAAGGAATTTCCAGAATGTCACCCATTTCCCCCGTTCTGTCAATTCTGGTGGATGCTTGTATCACTGCCTGTATTTTTCCTGATAGTCTGCTGCCTCTGAAAAGGCAGATAGAATGTATAAAGTTTCTCAGTCATTTAAGTTTGTATACACTCTTCCCACACATGGCACAGCAGATATAGCTTTAGTTAGTCCTACTGCCACTAAACATTTGCTTAATTCTGATCCTATTCTTTCTGTCATGGATGGGAAGATTATTGATAAGTATGGGAAAAAGTGTATGCTTTTGAATCATCAGACGCATATGCCAAAGTTTATTCTGACTAGTTTTGAAAGTATAAGGAATATTTTGTCTGCTGTTTCCTCTTATAAGGATACATGTGCTTTAATTAATTTAGTTTTTTCATTGCAAAAGTCACTACTTGTTGCTTACAGTGTGTGTACGATTCATTTGGTACTTGTTACAATGCTGTGGCCACTGTACTGTTTTCAGGAGGTTTGCCTGATTGTATTCTTATGATATAAAAAATAAGAGTTTAAATCGGTGGTGCACAACCTTTTTGTGGGGAGGGCCACTACACGAATTCTTAATGCATCTGCTGACCACCTCAAAACAAAGTCATTACGAGTTAACATTAGGTACAGGTGACTGCCATTTTTACTTAAGACAGTAGTCATGAAATTACCTGTTTTCTACATCAACTTTGCATGTAACTTTATTCTGGCTTGCAGCCATGAGTTATTACAAACTCTTGTAGAAAGTTACTACTGTTTACAGACTACAAGTTATAAACAACAATGAATAGTTACTTCAGCAGCTAAAATTAGAGGTGTGTGGAACTGCAGTCAATTAGGTAAATAAGCATGTGCTGGAAAGTTTCCATGACTAGAGTAAGGCATAGCATTTTTTCACTTTTTTAAAGCATTTTTGGTTACTCTTTGGGGGCCAGATGGTGTTACATCGAGGGCCAGATTTGGCCCAAGGGCTGGGCGTTGTGCACTACTGGTTTAAATTCTCCTTTAGCTAGAGATTTAATTTTTTCTTCCTCTATTGCAAAGATTATCAAAAAGTGTGATGAAAGGGGTAAGTTGATACATTGAATCTCTTAAGATTTTAGCCCTCCTTTTCAAAATTTGGGATTCTCTAATCTCTCACCCACCCTTGGCAAAAAGAACCCCAAAATACAGTCTCAGCAAAATGCTGGTAAACTGACATTTAATAAGAAATGGCAGGGAATTCCAAAAAGAATTCAGGACACCCCAAGCAAAGCAAAGGACAATCTAACAAGTCAGAATGATTGTTTAATGGTCCTTGGACGTACTGCCACCCTGGCAGTCCCTTTTACCATCTAGAAAGTTTGAATCTCCACTTCTGTCTTTGGGAACAGATAATCTCAGAGAAATGCTTCCTGAAGATCATTCATGAAGTTTACAGATGGCAGTGGGAGGAAATAAATTCCTCCATTCCAGGGTGCAATTCTAAGTTCACCAGACTCCCCCCCCCCCTGTCCTTCCACACATGCTGTCTCCTAGGAAGTGATAAAACCAGATGCTTCTTCCCAGGTTGAGAGAGGTTTTTATTCAATGATGTTTTAGTGCCAAAGAAAGAGGATGCTTGGAGACCAGTTCTGACACTTTCTTTCCTAAACCTGTTTGTGATAGTGCCCAGTTTCAAAATGCTGTCACTTCACAACCTCTTCTTCCTCACTGAAGTTTCCTGGCAACACTAGATTTAAAAGGGGCTTATCACATCCTTATTCATCCAGAGTTCAGGCAATTCTTATGGATCTGTGTGTAAATCACATTGTCAGTTCTCTGCTTTACCCTATGGACTCTGCACTGCACCGAGTGTTCACAAAGTGTTTAGTTCCAGTTATGGTTCATTGCAGGCTACAGGGAATCCAAATTTTTCCATATTTAGATGATTTGCTTATCTTTGTCTTGGGTGAGAGATCTTTTCACAAGCTGAGATTTGAAGAGAACATTCAAAAACACTTTTTTTAACTCTCTGACACAATTGTGTTTCTGGGGTGTCAGCTAGACATGTCAGTTAAAAGGGCTTTTCATCTACAGAAAAAAAATAGATCTATATCTAGATTTATTCCTGAGGGTTACCACTCAGAATTCATTCACTGTGAGGGAATACCTCAAGATATTCGATCTCATAGCATCTATGATTCTCATGATACCTTTGGCAAGACTCCACATGAGAAAAATGCAATGGTATCTGAAGTCTGTCGGGTCCCATCAGCCTCACCCTTTGTCTTTTCAAATCCAAGTGCTGGGGGTTTTCAGAAGAGAAATCACTTGGTGGAGACAACAAATATTCCTAAATCCAGGTGAAACAGGATTTTCTGTTGTCTATTAACTTTTTCTGCAACATTTGTTAAGTATCTAAAATGTTGGCAGTTGGAATGGGTTTTGTTTTTGGACCATACTTTCCATGCTTTTTCTCTTTGAAGAAGAATTTGTCTGATGCATTTGTTAACCAAGCTTCAGGGTTTGACCTGACACTCTTAGTTCTGAGTGGTGCATAGCTACTGAGGATGTTTAGGAAAGCATTATTGATATGGGTTACAACATCATCTAGTGGCATAGTATTTAGGATATTCCAGTTGTAGGACTTGACTATGGAGATGAAGTTTCTAGAATTAAAATATTTTATATTTTACACCTGTTTGTAGCCTGCCTGTTTGCATATGTTGGGATGGTTTCTGACAGCATAAGATGGTAGGTGGTCACTGATACTGTCAGCAAGGCACCCATCTGATCTGGCTGACCTGAGGTTATTAACATGGAAAACTATTTTACTGATTGCTCTGACCACTGCAAGAAGAGTACCTGAGTTGAAGGCTCTTATGGTGACTCAGTCCTATCTCATTTCCAACAGACAGGTTTTTTTTTTTTTAGAACTAAACCTTCTGTTATGCCTAAATGGTGCCTGAGTTTATTTTAAGCCAAACTATCCATCTAACTGTTTTCTTTCCTGAACCTAAAAATGAGGAAGAAAGGATACTCCATGGCTAAAGTGTTAATATTGTTTGTGATATTATAAGATGTAATTGGTCTACTTTATTGACAGACAATCTAAATCAGTTTTGTTCCCTCTCTGTCATCTACCTTTAAAAATTTTCAGTCTCTCAAATCCACCCAGCCATCCTCAACCCCTTTTTCCCATTTTTTTGCACATGGGGTCGGGGTGTCACTTCATCAGTGACAATCATCTAGACCCAAGGTTTACAGTGCTGGCTGACTAGCCCTGCTGCAGTAGTTCTTCCACATCATACACTTGCATGCACACTCACACCTATGACTAATTTAGAGTGTCCAATCCACCTACTACATGTCTTTGAAATGTCGGAGGAAACTGGAGCACCCAAAGGAAACCCATGTGAACACAAGGAAGACATGCAGACACCACACAGAAGGCACCACTGCCGAGAATCGTACCAGGGAACCTCTTGCTGTGAGGTGACAATGCTATCTGCTGTACCACTGTGCCACCCTCTCAATCTCTCAAATGTTTACTACAAAATAAAAATGTACATTTACCTATATTTATTAAATTTGTGAATAGGTAAACATTCCCTGTTATAATTGTAAATGTCATACATATTTATTAACGACATCTAGTTTTACACATCCAGTAACAAACAGAACATACACATTTAATGGTTATGCTGATTGCAACACTTTCAATGCTATATATCTTGCACAATGCCACTCCTGTACCTCATTCTTTGTTGGTAAAATCAACAGAGCTTTCTGTGAAAGGATAAGTGAACATGTTTATGATATTAAGAAATCAAACTCTGCAAATACTTTGTTTGCTGGCAATTATCATTATTTTACATTTTTTTGTGTTACAAGTAGTTAATATAGGTCTACTTTATCCCCGCAAAAGCCAAATCACTTGAATACAATTCACACGACAGATAATGAGCGAAACGCAAGTATGTTGAATGCACTAAACCGCGAAAGTGGAAATATCGAATTTGCATAGTTGGCCCGTCTGTGGAATAGCTCCATAATGTAAGTGTGCGATAGTTACGGACCTTAGGGTTAGGGTGAGGGTTAAGGTAAGTGCATAGATAGGTAATGTATGTAAGGTTTAGTGTAGGGTTTTTTTAAGTGTATATGTGTGGAATATTTATTTGTTTGGGTATAGTTCAGTAGGGTAAGTGTGCGGTAGTTACAGACCTTAGGGTTAGGGAAGGGTTAAAGATAGTATATAGATAGTTATGTATGTAGGGTTTAGTGTAGGGTTAGATGTAGGGTTTTGGTGCTTTACTTTAGGGTTAGAAGTAGGGTTTTGGTTAGTGTGTGTATGTGTTGTTTTTTACTGTGTTTCGGTAGGTAGTACGTTGCGGGCGGTGGGGTTGGCCAAGTATGAGCGATCGAGATTTCGAATTTCACGGTTTAGTGCATTCGACCATTTCACTCATTATGGTACTCGCGAGTTGTATTCAAGCAAGTGAGCTTTCACGGGAATAAAGTAGACCCGTTAATATCTTTCCAAACGGTGGTGACATATTGAATATTATAGGAAGAATTGAACTTCAATATATTATGGAGGGACATAGAAAATATAGCCATACCCATCTTTTGAGCTGAAGAATGATTGTTATATATAGTAGACAAATAGGAAATGTTACAATTGTTAATTCTAATAGCTTTCAGAGTACTTGTGATGAAAATGGCACATAAGTATTCTTTCAGAGCATAACTAGGTAGGGATGGACAAAACCAAAGCTATAATTTTAGTCATGTTTCATTGGCCTGGTATAATGAATGACATAGATAACTTCTGTGTAACTTGTCCAGGCATCCTGGGTTCAGAAGACCACTGATATCTATTCCTATTACTAAAGTCTCCTATGAATAGATAGCCATGGATCTGTTAAAAATCTAGTAATGGCAATGCATTGTACATTGAAATGATTATTGGCCATGCCACTAAGTTTCCTGAAGCAGTACTCCTACAAAACACCGCTGCTAAGTCAGTAACCAAATAATTAGTTTTTCTCTTTTTTGTAAGGAGTTGGATTTCCAAGAAAATACAGATGAGGAAACTGCATTTCTGTTCAGGGTAATGTTCCAGCTTTAATAGTGTTCAAAAGTAAAACAGTTTTGAGTTTCATGGTGTTACCGTCAAACTGATGGATTAATAAACTATTTTAACAACATTTTTAAGTCAGAAGGTCATATAACAAGATGGTAAGAAAAGAGATCAGTAACATCCTTAATTCCTTTTCGCTATACAGAGGTATCACAAGCTTCAACATGATTTTTACATCATTCAATTTACTGTATGATAGATATCCACAGGGTTTGCCAGTTATAGCAAAGAAGACTTGAGCAGAAGAGAATACTTCATCATAGCAAATTTTAAAAACTTCTCAATAACATCTTCCTGCTTGCACTCCTATTGAGGAGCAAAAAGAAAAAAAAAGTAAAACAAAATGTTGGCTCCGCTTCCCTTGCAAATCCAGGTCCATGTTTCTTTCTACTTTCAGGAGCTGTAGTAAACTACCTGCTATAACTTGATACCACAGACAATGCGCTGAAGCACTTAAGTCTAACTTCTGACTGCAAAGGCAGTATCACATTCTTTTCTGTTCTGGCATTCAGAAATGAATACTGATATACTGCTCTCTCAATTATGCCCCTTTAACACCTAGCACATAGAGCAGCTGCTCCATTTGTCCCACCCTAGTTATGTTTCTAGCAAAGGGTGCAAGATATTTAACACAGGGTTATAATAAAAATGAAAAATATAGGGAGTTTAAAATCTGCTCAAAGATTTAGTATTAGTTCCATCAGATGACAATAAATTTCTAACAAGATGGCAAGGACCCTTTGAGTTGGTAGAAAAACTAAAGTGAACTATAAAATAAGACACATTGAAAAATGTAGGCCAGATCCGATATATCACATGTATGTGTTAAAACTGGATGGAAGCTGATTTTTCAATACTCAGCCTGAGTGCTGACAGAGATGCCAATGGTATGGTATCAGGAAATTCTGTCCCCGTTGTAAAATAGATGAAATGATGACTAACGCTCTAAAGAAGTTAACATTTTTTGTTTTTTTACCTAGAATTAGTTATTTTCATGAGATATTTGGTAGAACAGATTCAATACAGCACTGAACTGAAACTGTGTCAGAGGAGAATAGAGACTTAAACCGTATAGAATATCAGCAACCCACAGAAAAAACAAGTGAAAAACTCAAAATAATGCTTAAACTAGGAGTTCCAGAGAACTTCCAGAGGAAATGGAACAACCTGTGTTAATCCCAAAGATTTTGTAATGACTTCCAGAAACTGAAAGGAAGTCCAAATTTGATATTTATCCAGTGTCTGTGGAGGAACAGATGGAGAACATGCCTTTGGTGCTGGAAGACCTGTAGGTTGTGGGTTCCCCACTCCAGGTGAGGGGATTGTTGATGCTGCAGTGCAGCCTGAAGGATGCATTGCACTCCTGAGCATGTCTTCCTTTGGATGAGATGTTAAACTGAGGTCCAATCTGCTTGAGTTGGTGGCAGATATAGTGGATGTAAAGGATCCCATGGCACCTATCAAAAAGTGTAGGAGAAGTAAGTTCTGTAATGCCCTGACCAAATTTTTCCTAGTAATATAAATACTGCCTTGGGTAACCCTCTGAAAATAGGCCATTAGCTTAGTTGAATTAACCTAGTCAAGAAAGAATAAATAAATAAAATAAATCCCATGCCCAGAGGGGACAAGCTCATAGACACGCTAGGCAAAGCAAGGACTTTAATCACCCTTGATTTAACCAAGGGGTAATAGAACATTCCTCTCACTCCAGAAGCTAAAGTAGAAACAGAAGTTTGAACCTTAGGAGGTCTTTTTCTTTATACTGTCTTTCACTTTAGACTTCATGGAGTTTATTCTACTTTTGAAAGGCACATGGATAAAATTCTAAATTCTCATGCCAGGTACTCAGCTGAAGAAACTTGTTTAGAATATTGGGAATCACGTTATTCAAAGTACAAGACCGGCTAGATTATTTAAGACAAGCAAGGCTTACAGTCATTTCTGCCAAAAGTAAGTTTTATATGATGGAAGCCAGGTGCTTTGAACATGAGATTGGGAGAGGGGTAATTATACACCAAACACAGGCAAAATAGAAGCTTAAAAATGGTATATAGTCTGTAATATATGGTAGCTAAAAGTAGTTTTTAGACAATTCATAAGCAAATTTATTACCATAGTCTATTCTCCAGCAGACTTTACCAAAGCAAAGAAAGCTAGCCACATCAGGACCCTAGCAGCAGGTGAATCTTCCAACTGACTAAAAGCTATGTTACATTCAGGACTACGATGGTTGCCCCCCTGAGTTTACTACATTCTTTGTTGTATGCACTGGTGCATCTGCAGAAGAATTAGGAGCTTTATTTCAGAGTCTGCCACTTCAGCAGGAAGATACAGAAGGCTGAGAAAACATACTCTGACACAGAGCAAGAATGTTTTAGTGTTAAGTGAGAATTAACTTCATTTCACTATTACTTGTTAAAATATATCTTCACTTTAAGGACAAACCACACATTCTGTAATGGTTGTTGAACAAACAATGGGACATAGTTATGTAAGTGGGCTTTATCACCAGCGATCTTTCATTTAACTATTAGACATAAGCCTGGCAATAGACACATGAATGTAGATAGATCGTCTCAGTCCATAACCTAGCCCATTCAGTACAGAACTGGAGGTTTTATACTAGGAGGGGATCATTGTAGCAGAGTGGCTATTGACATGGCAGAATGCTGTTTTGATGTGCTGAATATATGGTAGTGTGTGTAGACAGTATATTATGGTAATAAAAATCTGTGCTAGCATAGTTTAATGTGATTCAACCGGAGCACTTGAATGAAAGGTCATAGTACAGAGATGTTTGCCATAATACAGAGAGGGATTTTGAGGTCAAGAGTGAAGAGTCTTGGTAGACACTTAACAGAAAAAGCCATGGACATACAAGGAAAATCACTGGAGGACCTGTGCACATACTCAATGAATACCAGAAGCTTAGCTGTGGATGTATTTGGTATTGTAATACAGCTTGACCACAGATGGTATACCAAGGACTACTTTGTTTCTTTGAAGGCCATTAAAGTGAAACTGCAAATGACCAGAAACAAAAGTATGCTTATTTTAAGTTAAAAGTGAGTTTTAATTTGACTTTTGCAGTACAAATATACTACAGTTAAAGAATCTCTCAACGGTATTACACTTCATATACACACACACATATATATATATATTTATATTTTATGTACATATATATATATATATATATATATATATATATATATTTTATGTAGATACATATATATATATATATCTATATATATATATATATGTGTGTGTGTGTGTGTGTGTAGATTATATATATATATATATATATATATATATATATATATATATATGTGTGTGTATGTACATATTTTTTACATCACTGATGATCTTTGATTGACAAAAAATATATCAAATTCTCCAGCAATCATCATCTCCAAAAAACAAAACAAAAACATCAAAGTAAAGTGATTACAAATGAAATATACTAACTCCATGGTCACAATAACCATGGAAAATGAGATTTTAACTTCTGAAAAAATATTATAGTTAAACTGTAAATTACTAAAACAGCAGCATGTGATCAATGTGTGAAGCAACCAATATATATATATTTTAAATAGAAAAGTATATATTTCTTTTTCTGTTGTATATAACTTAGATCTGAGAAACCTCTGATAAGTGTGAAGGTGCAAATATTTTGTATTAACTTAATAAACTGTGGTTTAATCATGCAATACCCGCTTGGATCCTGTTTTCTTATTTTTAATAAGAATGCAAGGGTGATCTATGACACAGATCTTACATAAGTTTTGACAGCAGTCTGTTGTAATAATTAGTATTCCAGTATCAAGAGTAATCATTCCTGTACCAATAGTTTTCCCTTTTTATGTTATACACACACACGTGTGTGTATGTGTGTGTGTGTGTGTGTGTATCAGTGTGTGTGTGTGTGTGTGTGTGTGTGTGTGTGTGTGTGTGTGTGTGTGTGTGTGTGTGGTGTGTGTGTGTGTATCAATCTATCATATGTAATATATGTTTGTATGTTTGTTTTTCTTTCGGCATTTCCCAGTTAGGGGTAGCCATAGCAGAACTCCGGTCCGCTAATGATTGGCAGCAGTTGGTTTTATGGTGTCGAGTTGCCAGCCCGACGCCCAACCTTCAACGAAGACATGCCCATTCAACGCATGTCTTTCGAATGCCCACTCGACTGCGGGGAGGACATGCAGACTCCACACAGAAGGCACTCCCAACCCAAGCTATATATATATATATATATATATATATATATATATATATATATATATATATATATATATATATATATATGGGTCTCGGACGTTTGCTTGAATGACGTCCGAAACCCAAACGGCTGGGCATACTTAAGCAAAAGTGCTTTTCACTGAAGCAGCACTTTTGCGTAAGTATGCCTTTTGCCGAGGCCGTACTACGGTGCAGATAAAGGAAAATTCCCTTTTCCCCACTGTAATTTGACCTTGGAGGGAGAATATTAAAGTAGGGGACATGTGGGGGGTGTAGGGGTGGCAAAGCCATTCTGCTAAAACTTTAATGCAGCGTTTTTTTTTTTTTTTTTTTGTAACACACTTTAACGAAAGCACTTTTTTGATAAAAGCACTTTCATAAAGTGTGTTCAGTTGTTATAGATTTGGACGTTTGCTCATTTCAGCAAATGTCTTAGATCTATATATATATATATATATATATATATATATATATATATATATATATTTATTTATTTATTTATTTATTTATTTATTTTTTTGAATGGAAAAAATTATGTGGGGCCACACTGCGTACTCCCCCTTAGTTTCATATACTGTTTTCATTAATGTATACTTAGAGGAACAAAGGGAATTGTACTTTGAAAAAAGACCCAACAAGTTCCAAAAACAAAACAAACAAACCCATTATATCCCTTAGTTAAATATAATAGTTTACTCCTGGATTCTACAGCTATGTTGAATCAATGTGACCCATTCACATTAAATTACTGCTGGTGCCAACTTCAAACTACTTCAGCAGCAATTCCAATTACAAATGCGTACACTGTCTTCATACGCTATAGTCAATGAAACTGTAGTCCTTTATGACTGATGAGAATCTAAGTTAGAGAAATTCTGATGAGAATCTAACTTAGACAAGTTTCACAGCCTGTGCACGTACTTGATAAAGTAAGCATTTGCCTTAATTAAGGTATCCCAGAAATATCACTGTGTATTGTAGACCTGTGACTGCAAAACCAGGGACCACACTAAGACTGAGACAACAAACCATTGAAGTTGTACAGGTAAGATGGCCCTTTAAGGTAGAGAAACATAGAAATCAGGCAAGTTTCAAAAGAGAACTTGTGCATGTGGTGAGTAATATCAGTAGAGTAGCAAGGGAGTAGTGAAGGGGACAACTGCCCTGGGTGCAAAGTATTAGAAGGCATGATCCTTGAGTTCCTGTCACTTTTCTGTTTACCAGAATGCTAATACAGAAATTAGCTTTTTGTTCTGGTTGTGTATTTTACTGTATAGCCAACGTGCTTTGTGCACTGAACTGGTAGATAGATTTAGTGTTAGCATTATACTACCTGCTCACATTGCTGCCCACAGTATCCTTGATAATTTACATTTTCTTAAAATCACCTTGCAACAAGTCTTATAATCCATTTTAATGGCTAAAAATAATACTTGGGACCAGATGACATATCAGGCTGCATTATCATTAGTACCCAGAAAATGCAAATGATTGCCATTGACTTACAGAAAAACATTTTTTTCTTTAGTTAAAGAGCTGGGGATAGGGGTGGGACATGGAATGGCTGCTGTAGAAGCCAATACAACAATTGGCTTTCTACAAAGTCTTTTTTTTTCTTTTCACTTGAAGAGCAAGGGGGTGGGTCGGCATTTCATGGAGCAGTGCCAGGTGCTAAAGGAGCCAACTAAAGCTCTGAAGACTAAAATGGACATTACCAGAAAAGCAGGTAGATTTCTGACTTGAAGCCTCTAAGTTAGGTATAATATGTAGAAAAATCTCTGAGATGCTATGCGTTGAGGAAGACATTTTTTTGAATCTGTAAATAAATTTACATTTTCAAGAATGTAAAATAGATGGAGCCTGTTTTCTTTCTAAAAAACACTAGAAAGCTACTACACTGATGGATGCACAAGACATAAAAACATTTTTAACTGATATATACTTTGGCTTTTAAACAGATACCTGAAAAGTGATCTGCCAGAGTTTTCCCTACCCATGCAAACTCTACTGGAGAAGCAATTAGTAATTAACTACTAAAGTGAAATAAGCCTGTAGGGAATTTTTAATATCTACCAACTCATTACATTTCCAAAAAACATGTTCCTAAGTACCATTCTCTTTACTATCATACCTCCAGCAATTTTTGTTTACCTGTGGAAAAATTGTGAAGTCTACCTGTGACATAGCAGTACATATGCAAATATTCCCATGTAAAAATCATAAGCATGCTAGATTCTGTTGCATACTTGGGAGCAATACAAAACATCAACCCATTTTTCCTTTGTTTACTGCCTTTCCATTTACAGTTCTCATCCTTTTCTATTCTCTTTGGATTGATTCTTATCAGTTATCTTGCATTATTTTATATGCCCTACTAATTATCCTTTTTTAACTGCATGTTACAGCTTCATTTCTATATTCAGCTGTAAACTCAACCAGAGCTGGTCTTTCATTTAGTACTTCCCTATCCTGTTCTCTTTCATTATACTCTATCAGTCCCTGGCAAGGAAGATAGTCTCCAAGCCACAGTCCAAACTTCTGCTTTACTTCATCTCACTCTGAGTTTTCCCTCTTTAGCTATTTGTTTGCAATACTTTGCTTCCTTTGCTAATTTTATCCAGTAAATTCCAGCTCCCTGTTGCCTATTTACTGTGCTCCAACTTGCATTCATCCCTATTGGATTTACTGTGCCCTGACTTACAGTCATCCCTATGTTAAAATCTTTCTCCATTCCTGTGTTGGTTTACATTACACAATATTTTCTTTTAATTTGTAAATGTAGAATTTTTTATGGTTGTTATTGTTACCCTTAATGGTCTGCATCCAAATTCATACTCTCTCATTATTTTGTGAACCCACCCCCCTGAATCAACATAATTTTTTTTCCCACTTTGATTTGTATTTTTTCTGCTTGTCTTATTTTGTGAATTAGCCTTAACTGTGTAGCTATAAATTATTCCTTCAAATCTTTTAAACCTAAACCACCTTTTTCATTGGGGAAGCAACTTATCCCACTTAATTCTTGCTCTTTTCCCTTCACAAATAAATTTATTTAATTTTTCATTAATTATGGATCATGGTTTCTCCTGTGATTGAAAAGTATACCTGACTTCATGGTTTCTTCTAAGATTGAAAAGTATACCTGACTTGTTTATAATATTATAGAGACTAGAGATATTTTCACTAGTTGTACCTTACTATACATACCCATAGTAAAGTGCTTCCAATTTCTCAGTTTTTATAGTATTGTTTGATAGCTTCTTTCACATATCCTTAGCTTCCATAATAGAATCCTTTTTAATCCAAAGCAAACACTTAAATACTTCATCTTATTAGATCTCCATAAGTATGGATATTGCTAAACCAATTTGTATGTAGAAACATAGTTTACTGCTATAGTCTTTATTTTATCTTCATTTATTTTAAAGCCTGAAAAAATATGAAACTGTCTCTAATTTTCCACAACACCGAAATATAATTTTTTGGATTTATCAAACACAGAATAGCATCATCTGCAAACAAGGCTACTTTTTCTTTAGTAACATACCTGTTATATCTTTTAATGTGTGAGCTCCTTATTTTCTTTGTCAATGGCTCTAAGTAAAAGGCAAATAAAGTGGAAAGAGGATATCCCTGCATGCTTCCTCTGTTTGAACACAGCTTGCCAGAGAGGATCCCCACTCTTCTTATTCTTGCCTCTGACCTTCCATATATCTTTCTAATTAACCCCATTATTCTATCAGGAAATGTAAATACTGCCATTGCCCAAGTCGTAAATTCCCAACTAAATCTATCAGGTGCCTTCTCTTCATCGAGACCCATTAACAATAGCAGGGTCTTCTTGCAATTTTCTGTCTTCCAGATCATCCTCATTCCGTAAATGTTGTCAGATGTCCGCCTGTCCAGCACAAAACTGCATTGATCCATATTGGTCTGTTTTGGCAACACCCTAGTCATTCTCTTAGCTAGTATAGAGTTAAACACTTTACAATCATGGCTCAAAATTGAAATTGGTCTACATAAAGGTGGTTTTAAAGAGTCTCTGCCCTCTTGGGTAATATAACCAACACATATTTTCTTACAAGATGTTGGCACTGTCCCTCCTTTTAACATATTGTGGGACATATACTTCCTGCTCAAACATGCAGAGATGAGCTATAGAAAAGAATGCAGTTAAAAGGGGTTGTTTGTTATTTTTCTTCTGGTTGTTCATTTTCCTATGATGCCGAAGTAATTTTTCCACTGAAATGGCAGGCAAGTTTTGAGGCAGCACCATACCACCATACCACCTGCTCATGTTGTTATCCTCACTATGCTTGACAATTAAGATTCCCCAGAAATCACCTTGTAACAAATGTTAGAATCGCACTGCCGTCTCTTTTCCCCCACCCCCCCTCTTTTCTCAAACAGGTTAAACTGCTACAATTCAGTACAGGCATCATTTTCAAATCTACGTGCTTAGGATTTCCCTCTCTCTTCCCCCCTTGGCTGACCTGGTGTGATGTAGTGTAAGTTTCTTCATTGTATGGATCTTTTACTGTTTTTTTGTGTAACTGAATGACCTGCTGCTAAATTCTGGTTCTGTACAGACTGCTCTATTTTTTCAGAGGCTCTATAAGTAGCTAGTGACTTTACTGAATTTCTGTGGTAATATTTGTGTTTAAACTGAACCTGTACCTAGAGAAAGTGTATAATCAGAGCTCCTCCTTGCTGCATGTGTTTTTTAATGTTTAAATTGCACACACACATTGAAGAAGTGCTTTTATGACTTGAATAACTTGGGCTAGCTATACCTGAAGTGCTTTTACTGGCAATTTACCAGTTGTACAATTGTGAATAATTGATTTAGTTTTTCTGGTATATCTTTAAAATCTAGCAAGTGTTTATTTACTGCATTGCTCTCTTCCTTAGGTTTCTTAGCTATAAATCTTAGTTCATTCTGAAGTATGCTACTTCCCCCCACCAAACCTTTCTGAATGCATTATTATATAATAACTGCCTGTTGTTGCCTTCATGCTTACCCTAGAATCTCTGCTTTTCTCTTTTCCTAGTTGAACTCTACAGTTCCCTACAAAACGGTGTCTACAGGACTGCAATCAGTTTCTCTCAACATTTAAACAGAGTAGGTTGCACACACAAAAAGCATTTGTTAAGCTTTCACATACAGTGCTTTGTAATTAAGCAGGTCACCATATTGGTCAGCCATAGGGTTCTTTGTTTCTACTTGAGTGGTTGCCTCCCTCCCCTGTAACTGAAGTAAATTGACTCTTACATTAAGAGCTGTAATACTTACCTTATAGCTTTAGGACACCTTAGGTAACCTTGTAAACTGCAATAGCCCCGCTATGCTCGGGCTCTCTTCGCTCCCCTCCCTGCCCCCAATTCCCTCCCGCCCCCAGTACCTCTAAATTTATAATACTATAGCCACTCCCCCACTTTCTAGATCCTATCTGCTTTCATCTGGGATAATTCCACCCACCCCCATTCTACTTCCTACATTTTAATAGCACCTATTAGCTTTCATCTGGCATTCTCCCATCCCCCTTCCAGTACCTTTACCTCACCACTCTATCTTCTGGTGTTGCATCATCAGGTAAAATAGTTCCTTAACTCACTAGCTGAATCACAGATAATGATATACTCCTCTTTACTACCCCTCTTGTTCACACCATACCTCCTTACCTTGTATGAAAACCAGTTTCTCATGGGATTTCAGGTCCCAAAAGGCCATACTATCACCCCAGCTGTAAATCCTTCCATCTTTAACCATACTTACAATACCAGATCCTATCCAACATCTTGTTCAGTCTATCAACATCTCAACCCCAGGCACATTAGCTCTAGATCCAAACACTACCACAAACAATAAACAAATTTCTGAAGTTCATCACCAAGTATAGACTCAACCTAATACTTGGTGGTGATATTCACCCCAACCCTGGCCCACTCACTTCAGATACACATACCCCCTCTACTTGCAATCTAAGCTACAAACCTACAATTAATAGGCCAACTAACTCTCTCCTAGTCTGTCATCTCAATATTAGAAGCATTAATAACAAGGTACATGAATTGCATGCACTTCTGGATGTCCACTCCCCTGAGATTCTCTGTTTATCTGAAACCTGGTTAAAACCTAACACTAAAGACAATGAAGTGTTACCACCTAGGTACAACATACACAGGCTGGATCGTGCTTCGAGGAAGTGAGGTGGGGTAGCTGTACTCTATAAATCTGAGTTGAATGCCACCATAGATGTAATACAACCTCCTCAGATTAATAACTCAGAGATTCTTGCCACCAAATTGCAACTTAATAAAAATAAATGTATTAATATCACCTGTATGTACATTCCCCCAGGTAACAATATATCTACATTTGAATATATCCTGCACTGGCTATCATGTCACTACCCCCAAGAAACCCTACTACTTGGAGACTTTAACATAGACTGGGGCACCTGTTCCTCAGAATCCCCAACCACCCGTATTAACCTGCATGCATTTACAGAAATCATATCCACCCCTACCAGGATAGGTAAACCCAACCAAAAAGAAAGTATACTTGACTGGGTACACATAAACAGTCACCCCCAACTGTACACCTCTGGTACCCTCCTTAATGGCCTAAGCGATCACCTTCTCATATATGTAATTAAGCACAAAACCATTAATTCCCAACAACCCTTACTCAGAAAGGTTAGAAACAATAAAAACTTTGACCCTGCCAAATTCCAACAAGAACTAAACTCGTGTAATTGGTCTATTCTAAAACACCTCCCTTAGAGGAAGCAGTAGCATACTTTAACAACAAATTCCTTGAGATCCTTGATTTGCATGCACCTGTTCGTTCAAAGAGAACCAAGGCAAAAACTGCACCATGGCTTTCTATAGAGTCTAAACTCAAAATTACCCTTAGAAACAAAGCATGGGCTTTATGGCGTTCTTCTAAAGACCCTCAAGATCACATTAAATGCATGCAATCCAGGAACTAAACCAAAAAATCAATTTTACAAGACAAAAAACAATACTACTGTAATTTACAGACAGTAAATCAAAATAACCCTCAGAAGTTTTGGGCAGGTTTAAATAATCTACTACATCCTGGACAAACTTCAACCCCAATCCCTGCTACTACTATTGATAAAACCCCTGAAGGAGTTTCTGATAGTTTTAACCAATTCTTTACTGAGACAATTCAAGCCCTAGCTAGCCAACTACCTCCTAGCTCTCCTGGTCCTGAAAGTAGCACCCCTAGAAACCTACTCGCGTTCAGCTTCCAACCAGTTGCCACTTCACTTATCCGTACCTTGATCAAAAAATTAAAACCCACTACACTTTCTGCTGATCAACTCACTGCCGAGTACCTACAAAAATCAGCTGATGCTATTGCTTACCCTGTCTCAGTACTAATCAATCGAACCATAGTAGAAGCTAAAATTCCCACCATCTGGAAAATATCCTATGTAATCCCACTTCACAAAGGAGGCAGCTCTACTGAATTCTCTAATTATAGGCCAATAGCTATACTCTCTCCACTTGCAAAGATTATGGAAAAATGTATTCATAGACAACTCATACACCACCTAATCCAAAATCGCCTTATGGCAGATACTCAGCATGGCTTCCGTCCTCGTCACAGCACTACTTCAGCCCTCCTAGCCTTTACTAACACCATAAACCACAATCGCACCAATAATTATATATCCTCAGCCCTCTTTTTGGATCTTTCCAAGGCATTCGATATGGTTGATCACCAACTTTTAATCCACACCCTGCAAACATTCTGTCTAGATACTGGAGCCCTCCAATGGTTTCAATCCTACCTGAATGGTCGACAGCAGGCTGTCCTCTGGCAGAACAAACTCTCTAACCTTCTACCTAACACCCTTGGAGTACCACAAGACTCTATACTAGGGCCCTTGCTGTTCTCCATCTTCATTAACGACCTTTATACTGTCATCCCAAAAGTCAGCTGTATCCAATATGCTGATGACTCTACTCTGATTTGCTCAGCCACATCTCCAGTAGAGTTATGGTCAGCTACCCAGACCACCTTTAATACAATAGAAAACTGGCTTTCTGAACATTGTCTGATCCTAAATCCCAAAAAACTAAAATGCTGTTGTTTTCACCAACACGTAGGTCTACCGCTTTCACCTTTACCATAAAATCAAATGATGGCACAATAATCTCCAAAAACACACTGAATAGCTGTAAACAGCTTCTCCAAAATAAGATAAAACTTCACCAAATACGAAAATAGCAGCCCAGACTGAAAAAATAAGTGTCTTTATTACGATTCTGGTACCTCGGCCTTCGCCTTCAAATGGAATCCATTTGAAGGCGAAGGCCGAGGTACCAGAATCGTAATAAAGGCACAATAATCTCCCCTGACCCATCTACAAAACTATTAGGTGTCATCATAGACAGTAATCTAAAATTTGACCTGCATGTTAACCAAACTATCAAAACCATCAATAAAAAACTAGGGTCATTTTACAGAATAAAAGCCTTCCTAACCCCTCCAGCTAAAATTGCCATAGCTCACTCTCACCTTCTTTCAACCCTTCTGTATGCATCCCCTCTACTCTCAAATTTAAACAAGACTGTCCTTAACAAGCTCTCAATTTGCTACAACCACATTGCCAGGTTTGCCACTGGGCTGCCTTTTAGGACACATCATTGCATCAATCTAAATCAGCTTGGTGGCTTGAACTACCCAGCCTAATCCATTATAACCAACTGATTATGGCCTATAAAATCCTCTATAATCCAGAAAATACTCATGCACTTAAAAATATTATCACCCCCTATAACAATCCTAGACCGCTTCGATCCTCTAACATACTACTAATTCAGACTAGTAAAATTAATAATACAGCCGGTGATTCTCTCTTTGCAAACTCTGTAAGTAGATCCTGGAACTCTCTTCCAGCTGATATTACCTTACTTTCCACCTTAGGTCAATTTAAAACTAGACTCAAACAACATTTGTCACTTAACTGGCTATGTCAATGTCTCAAGCCTGGCTAACTCTCTCTAGAATGTGTAAAAATCTGTTAACCAGTTTACTGTGTAATTTAATTTAATCCTGACTTGTGCTCAGGATTAACTGTAACCTGTGGAACTTGTTTAACTTGCTTACTTATGTAATCTCTGTAAATAGTCTGTTTGTAATATGTAATGCTGGTATTATGTAATGCTGTATCTGCTTACCCTTGGAGCTTTTCTCCCCGGGCCTCCGCTGAAAATGGACATGCATCCAGTCGGACTATCCCGGTCAACAAATGTAAAATAAAAATAAATAAAATAAATATTTGATGGTACCAGATAACATACCAGGATGCATTTTCATTAATGCCAGGTATGCACTGAGTCTCACATTAAACTGTTAAGCCTCAGACTATCCACAACGTTTTTGTCTGATGCCTGGAAAACAGCCACTGTAACTCCATTACACAAGATGGTCTCTCTAGAGATCCAGGTAATTATAGGCCCATCAAGATCACCCACCTTATATGCAAAGCTACAGAATGTTTCATATTAGGGCTCATTTATAGAGTCAAAAGCAGATTAACTGACTTAGATAATTCTCAGTTTGTTTTTTGTGCAGAGCAGATATTGTCTCATGAACCTAGTAAACTTTATTGAAAAGATTACAAAAGCTGGAAACAGTGGTCACTCCATTCACTTTGCTTATCTTGACTAGGTGTAGGCTTCTGATACCACCCTCACACTGGAATTACTGAAAAATTAGACAAAGTTAATGTAAACTTTTACACTGTCCTCTGGGCTGCAAACTGGCTATTTAAGAGATGCCAGTTTGTGAAAGTTTCTGGTACACCCTCTGAATGAATGTTTGCCATTTATTTTGCAGACATTTAAGTCAATATCCCAGAAGTATGGTTGACCAAGTTTGCTGATCAATTGCTACTAAACTTCTCCAACGAGTAATGCAATATGTTTATACCTTGTGTACTGAAAATGGCCCCCAAGCTAAAAAAAAAAAAAAAAAGAAAAGAAAAGTGCAATATAGTAGCATTCAGCAAAAAGCTGCTGTTTCATCATATGCCATAAGTGGGACTCCTGTTCAGAAAGTCATGGTCACCTGGGTACTTTTGTGAAAAACTCTTTCATTCATTCCTCATGTTTCCACCGAAGACAAGAAATCCTGCTATTTGCCCAGTTCATTTTTAATGTAATGTCTTCAAGATCCAATGAAGCTAGCTTACTACTATACTCTTCCTTATCAAACCCATCGGAGACCTCAATGCCCCCTTTGATATGTACAAATCCAATCGTGTCACTCAACTCAAAAAAGCCTCCAAGATTTTTAAACAAGAAATTTAAGGGCCTTAAATCTTTCATCTCTCCTCATAGATTAGTATAACTCATCTTACTCTCAGCAACATACAATATGGTCTGTGGCAGCATATGTCTCACTTTTTGAGCCATGAAAGACACAATCATATTTGACATCCTTTTTTCTCATAAAACCAGTGGTTCTACAGTACACAAACCAAGTACTTAAGTCTATACCAGCAAGTAAGAAGGACTCACTAGAGGGATAATTTCCTAACTCTGAGAGTTCCCAGACTGTGGAATAAGTTACCACTGCTGATCTTGCAAAGTACTATTTTGTCTACATTTAAGTTTATTATTGATGATTAGAAAGGATAGACACAAATTTGCACCAGGGTTATCACGTACAGTCCTGCCTGATTTGGGAGGTGAGCACTGTTAAGTCTGCATAATGTGTGGCGACAATTTTTAAGTGTGTCTATTTAAATGTGTATATGATGCATATGGTTAATTTAATCTTGCCTAAAATTGTTCCTATGCTCTCATATTTAGAGGCTTATCCTTGTCTTGAAACCTTACTGAACTTGAATAAGATCCTTCAGGAGAAATATGGCTGCTGACCAACCTCTGCTTAGCCTGCAACAACAGAGTTCCACCCTTGCAAATCAGCAACCAACCTTACTAGGAGTCAGATATGCTAGTGGCCCTCTAATGGAACCAAGCAAGGAAGATGAGATGGAGGTCTACCTAGTCACCTGTGAAATGTATGTGGATCAAGAATGGTGACTTCAAGCTGAGTGGGCCAGAACCGTTTTCTTAACACTTAACTGGAGCTCATTGAAAGCATTTATAGACATAGAAGATAGTGATACCTGGGACTACTAGAAGATTAAATGGGAACATATGTAAAGAGTTGGAGATTCTCCGG